>NW_025765824.1:0-103989 GCF_003918875.1 Haliotis rubra | reverse complement strand
CTATGTTTTCATAATATTGTAAACTTGTTGGTAAGACATACCAACAGCTCTACAAGTTCTGTAATAAACCATTTCTATACTAATGAAAGGTTTACCTCTGTCTTTTTTCAAGCACAAAATCTTATAAACCTTTGCAACAATCGTCTCTGCAAATAGTTGGCCATAGTGGACGCTGTGATAAAGATGTGCATGCATGACGGAAACTTATTTATAAAGACTTAACATTTATATTAATATTTCTTCAATAAAGAAACGATAATTAAGTAAAGTAACACAAACATTCAACATTTTTCTGTTTAAGAAAAACGTCAAATTATATTTTTACACCACCTGTATTATTAGCATAAATGTAGAAGACTATTTCCAGATTTCTGTTGTTGAACTCTGAAAAATCTTAAGTTGTTGTTTTTGGTACAAAATTCTCTCCTGTAAACCGCCCTTGTAAATGCATGAGATGTTAAAATCAATTGAAAATAAAAATTCAGGTACACTATAGGTGAGTTGATATATTGACAACATAATACATTTATCACCTTTCTAAAGATATTAAGGCTAAAAAGCATTTTTCTAGCATTTCCGACAGTACTTTAAGCTACCCCACCCAACCTCCCACAAATAAGGTGAAAGTGTATTACATTCACTCGCAAATAGGTTTAGTTTACAGCTTTTAGTAGTATTTGATAAACTATCTTTGTTAACCGAGCGTAACTTAGGAAAGTACCCCCAATACAGCGCTGATCCTTACGTTTTACACAAAGTGTGTGTGGGAGAAACAAGGGCTTCGTGTATTGCTGTAACGCACATTTATGAGAGATTAACAGGTTGTATCCTGTTTGACAGAGACGTCACTAAACATTTTCACTGTAAGAAAGAGGACGAAGTTCATACAGTGTATGAAATAAGGACCTTCCGACCGCCCGAGACGGGCTAGATTTCTGTCGGACGGTCTAAGTTTACAGCTAGCAAGCCCGATGGACGGGTGATTTTTTTTAATTCAGATAACGTGTCCAATGGCACTCTCTATTTAGTATATAAGAAGGACTGGTTAAATCTCATCTGGGCTGTAAGTTTTTGAAGTTACCAGCCCAAATGTCTGGCTGGGTTTTTGGCTTATTTCATACACTGGTTTATAGTACGCTTTACACATCCAAAGTGTTCCTTAGTCACCGTCAAAGTTGCGTTGCAAGTGTTTAATTTAGACCTATATTACACATCTATCAACTGCGAGACAGAGCCTCAAATAAGCTCCCGCCTACGGAGCTTCATCATGCTCTAAACCAGTTGTCTCTATGCTGGTTAAGATTCCCCAAGATGAGACTTCCAGATATGTCAGCAGAGAGGTTCAAACTGTGAATATGTACACTATTGAAATAGAAATAGCCACGCAAATTACAAAGATACAATCCCAAGAGAGTTTGCATCGTAATAATAAGCACATGACCCATTTTTAATTTTTCAATCCATTCTAACAGTAAATCCACACGTATGGTTGGTTACTTGTTTTATTTTATCGGCCCGATATCTGAAGTCAAGCGACCCGTGAAGATCCGGGTTGTATGTTTTATGCTCTTTTTACCACTGTCATTTTAATTCATGTGTACATTCACGTGACACAATGATAAAATATTGTGTCTGTCTGTCAGTATTACAGCTGTTGACGGAGCACAGTTGCTTTCTGTCCTCTGGTCTTCAGTAACCCATGCTTGTCATAAGAGGCGACTAACGGGATCGGGTGGTCAGGCTCGCTTGATATATGCTTGATTATATTGTCATCGGTTCCCAATTGCGCAGATCGATGCTCTGCTGCTGTTGATCACTAGATTGTCTGGTCCAGACTCGATTATTTACAGTCCGCCGCCATATAGCTGAAATATTGCTGGGTGCGTGGCAAAAACTAAACTCACTCACTTTCACTCTAAGGTCAACAGTATCTCCAAGGCGAGATCTGCTACACATGTCTAGTTAATGAACTTACCTGTCACTTCAACATGTACAGTTGTTAGATCATCATGAGTGGCTACGGGAATTGTGGGAATGACCAGGGTAATCTAACGGTAATAAGCTACGCACATATATAGTCAGTTTAAGTACACTGTTACTCCAGAACCATGCATAACTTCTATACTGCCCAGATGGCACCGTAGTGTTCTAGGTAAACTACGCTGTGGTACACTTCCATTAGAACTAGAACGTGGTGGAACTAAGACGCCACTGGCAGACAGGCTTTGTCGTCACTGTAGTGGTCAGGCTGTCGAAAACGAAGTCAATTTATTAGTTAACTGCCCTTATCATTCTGATCTTCGATACGATTTGTTTCAGTAAGTGAGTGAGTGAGTTTTGTTTTACGCCGCTTTTAGCAATATTCCAGCAATATCACGGCGGGGGGACACCATAAATGAGCTTCACACAATGTACCCATGTGGGGATTCGAACCCGGGTCTTCGGCGTGACGAGCGAACGCTTTTAACCACTAGGTTACCCCACCGCCCACGATTTGTTTCAAAGCCCTCAAGTTATTTACAGACCGCCGCCACCATAGCTGGAGGGCGGTGTTAAAAGCAACAACCCCAAAACAAACTATTAGTTCCCTGGCTCGTTCCTGCCTATTTATCACATAAATGTTATTTTATTGACTCAGTTGCTATTTCTTTAAATGGTAAAGTCTCCAATAGGCCCCCAGAACTTCTCATTTCCCGACTGATACTGCCTTAGAAGTCTAGGAGGTTCAGGTTCTGAATCTCCTATCTCACTGAGGTTTCTTTTCAATTTAAATGGGTTTCTGTGTTACTATCAAAATTATATATATTAAGAGTATAAGCGTTTGTATATAAAATTATAGGTCACTCAGACCGCCAGGGGAATATCAAACAACAGCAACAGATGAATCGATTACGTGTTTTCATGGCTCGTGCCTGATCTCTCGGTCAGGTCACTCGCGAGTTACCTCCCATTGGTAATCATCACATCATTAGTTATCGCCGACCCAATAAGGTGCCTGTAAGCTGATATTCGAACGTGGACGCAGCGTTACCATGGTTACATACGCTGCATTATCCCTTGCTTTAGAAAACGCTCAGCCGTGCTAGATCACCCTTTGAAGCAGCGCGACATCGTATTGTCAAGTGTGCTGCTGCCAACGTGTTGGAACAACCCAGGAGTCAGTAGGCGTACAGGCAAGTACATGTATGTTGTTGTATCCGGCTGGGCGAAGAGAGTAAATGGGAAAGCCTAGTCGTTGTCGGTGTTAATTGGCAGGTTATATATCAGTGAGCATGACTGACGGACACACACAAAAATAGACACGCACATCACACATGCATACCACACGCAAACACACACACACATCACGCATGCGCGCGCGTATCATACATGCATAACATCCCCGCCCCACCCCACCGACACACACACACACACATCGGACACACATCAAACACACATCGAACACATCAGACAGACATCGAACACATCAGACAGACATCAAACACATCGGACGCACATCAAACACATCGGACGCACATCAAACACATCGGACGCACATCAAACATACATCGGACACACATCAAACACACACCGCACGCACATCAAACACACACATAATCGCTCCATCATTGCCACCCAGGATTGCATTTCATCTTTTCATTTATTGAAAACTAGCTCTGGACATAGCGATACATTACTAGACATGCACAAGTCTCTAAAGCAATACTTCTTAGCTGAAATCATAATTCCTAGATTACATAAAAAGATATGATGGTGATGATGATGTGGTTTCCTTATGAAAATCATTCGTCATACGATGTGCTGTTCGCGTATATAGACTTGCATGTAGGGTTATGGTTAGCATACATCTGTGGAGTTATCGATCAGTACAGCCTTACAGATCAGTGAAGGGATTACTCAATTTCAGAACCTCAAACCATCACCTTCCACTCAAACCATTACCTTCCACTCAAGTCATTACCTTCCGCTCAAACCATCACCTTCCACTCAAACCATTACCTTCCACTCAAGTCATTACCTTCCACTCAAGTCATTACCTTCCACTCAAACCATCACCTTCCACTCAAACCACTACTCTTCCACTACAAGTCATTACCTTCCACTCAAGTCATTACCTTCCGCTCAAACCATTACCTTCCACTCAAACCATTACCTTCCGCTCAAACCATTACCTTCCACTCAAACCATTACCTTCCACTCAAACCATTACCTTCAACTCAAACCATTACCTTCCACTCAAGTCATTACCTTCCGCTCAAACCATTACCTTCCACTCAAACCATTACCTTCCACTCAAACCATTACCTTCTGCTCAAACCATTACCTTCAACTCAAACCATTACCTTCCACTCAAGTCATTACCTTCCACTCAAACCATTACCTTCCACTCAAGCCTTTACCTTCCATTCAAACCATCACCTTCCACTCAAACCATTACCTTCCACTCAAACCAAGTTGTTCCACTCAAACCATTACCTTCCACTCAAACCATCACCTTCCACTCAGACCATTACCTTCCACTCAAACCATTACCTTCCACTCAAACCATTACCTTCCACTCAAACCATTACCTTTCACTCAAACCATTACCTTCCACTCAAACCATTACCTTCCGCTCAAACCATTACCTTCCACTCAAACCATTACCTTCCACTCAAACCATCACCTTCCACTCAAACCATTACCTTCCACTCAAACCATTACCTTCAACTCAAACCATTACCTTCCACTCAAGTCATTACCTTCCACTCAAACCATTACCTTCCACTCAAACCATTACCTTCCACTCAAGTCATTACCTTCCACTTAAACCATCACCTTCCACTCAAACCAGTATCCTCCACGCAAACCATTACCTTCCACTCAAACCAGTACATCCACTCAAACCATTATCTTCCAAATAAACCATTACGTTCCACTCAAACCATTACCTTCCACACAAACCATTACCTTCCACTCAAACCATTATCTTCCACTCAGACCATATTACCTTCCACTCAAACAATTACCTTTCACTCAAACCATTATCTTCCACTCAAACCATCACCTTCCCTCAAACCATTACTTTCCACTCAAACCATTATCTTCCACTCAAACCATTACCTTCCACTCAAACCATTACCTTCCATACAAACCATTACCTTCCACTCAAACCATTATCTTCCACTCAAGCCATTACCTTCCACTCAAGCCATTACCTTCCACACAAACCATTACCTTCCACTCAAACCATTATCTTCCACTCAAAGCATTATCTTCCACTCAAAGCATTACCTTTCATTCAAGCCTTTACCTTCCACTCAAACCATTACCTTTCACTCAAACCATTACCTTACACTCAAACCACTACCTTCCACTCAAACCATTACCTTCCACTCAAACCATTACCTTCCACTCAAGTCATTATCTTCCACTCAAACCATTATCTTCCACTCAAACCTTTACCTTCCATCCAAACCATTATCTTCCACTCGAACCATTACTTTCCACTCAAACCATTACCTTCCACTCAAACCATTACTTTCCACTCAAACCATTACCTTCCATTTAAACCATTATCTTCCACTCAAACCAGTATGTTCCTCTCAAACCATTACTTTCCACTCAAACCATTATCTTCCACTCAAACCATTACCTTCAACTCAAACCATTACTTTCCACTCAAACCATTATCTTCCACTCAAACCATTACCTTCCACTCAAACCATTACCTTCAAACCATTACCTTCCACTCAAACCATTACCTTCCACTCAGACCGCCTCCGTGGTGTAGTGGTTAGAGCGTCCGCCCGGAGAGCGGAAGGTCGCGGGTTCGATCCCCGACCGCGTCATACCAAAAGACGTTAAAATATGGTACTTGTTGGTCCCTGCCTGGCGCTCGGCATTAATGGGTACAACAAGGACTGGTCGGCTCGGAGTCAGTATAATGTGTCTGAGTGGGGTATTCATGCTTTACTGCGGCATGGTATCTCAGTGAGCTGGCACTATAAAACCAGCTTCAGTCTGGGCTAGTACAAGCAGCCGCACATACACATACACACACACACACACGCATGCACGTCGTCATATGAGCGAAATATTCTCAAGCACGACGTTAAACCCCAATTTCACCTCACCTCACCTTCCACTCAAACCATTACCTTCAAACCATTACCTTCCACTCAAACCATTACCTTCCACTCAAACCATTACCTTCAAACCATTACCTTCCACTCAAACCATTACCTTCCAGCTGAAACAGGACGATGGAGTAAAACACCTCCAGATGAAAGATTATGTTCTCTATGTTATGCAAACGATATTTGAGACGAATTTCCCTCGAAGGAAAAAAATATATAAACAACTGTTATTGTAGAAACCCGAACATGCACCAAATGAAGCATCTGTGTCACTCTAACAAACTAGGAAAAATTATGAAAACAGCAATATTTTGCACAATAATAATGTCTCATTTTCAGCATCGCCCGAATAGGAAAAATAATAACGCATGAGTGTAACATTGTTCATTTAACTGGTTACATGCATGTACAGACTTAATGTATTCTTGCAACCAAGCGATAAGCATAATTATATTACCATTTGGTGTATCATACATGTATTTAACACAAATAAGCTGTACATAATAATGATGTAAGCATGAGCCTCTAAAGCCGCAGAACGACCGGAGTTTAAATAAAGTCCTGTACGCCTTGGGGCAAGGCTATATAACTGTACGTTTCAGGGCACAGCTGCCGCCTGTATTGGCAAGTGCAGCTATACTGCATACGGCACCATTAGGGCTATTTCACGACATATTGTGATTTAGCAATGGTTGGTCGGGTTTTGTATTTGATTTATATTGACTAGGTTATTTTCAGCCCCAGTGTTCGTATTTGACAGACAAGGATTTCTGGTGCGAAAGTATTCACAAGCGTTCCGACTCTACAGACCGTGGGTGGGGTGAGTGTTTGGTTTGTTGTTTAACGCCTCAGTGTTACAGCTCTTAACGCGGTGGTCTGTAAATAATCGGACTGGACCAGACAAGCCAGTGATTGACACTATGAGCAAGTGAGTGTGTGCGTGCGTGAACGTGTACATCACGATGATCTCGACAGTGTGTACAAAGCCGTCGAGACATGCTGAAAGCAGAAAGCTATTTCTAACTTAAGTGTTTTGAACAGACTACTTGTACGTTGTTTATCGTTGTTTTATATAGTAATAGGGCTGGGTCTATATACCTATATGTCTTTCTAACGCTGTTTCTAAGCGTGACACACCCCTGTGGTTGTGAGCATATACCGACGCCATGTTCAGCAGGAGTTTTCAAAATGCCATGTTCACCTTACATGTTTATCCACGGTCACGCGAACCGACGTCGTTGTAACCTACTTTTCTATGAATTAGGTTCATTGTGGTGAGGTGAAACAGAGCATCCCCCACAGACGTCTCTCATAAAGAAAGTTTTCTTCACTCGTATGTGTAGGTAAAAAGAAAGGTTAAGGTGAAAACCAACAAAACCAACAAAGGATTGAGGTACGCACGGGCGGACTTGTTAACCATTATATACCCTGTCCTTCAACGGTTGGGTGCCGTGTAGAACAACCCTGGCCT
The DNA here is from genome assembly GCF_003918875.1 of Haliotis rubra. NCBI lineage: Eukaryota > Metazoa > Mollusca > Gastropoda > Lepetellida > Haliotidae > Haliotis > Haliotis rubra. Next base: position 96,399 of record NW_025765824.1, on the reverse strand, counting down.
CCCAAATGGTGAGGTGAGGTGAAATAGGGTTTAACGTCGTGCTTGAGAATATTTCGCTCATATGACGACGTGCATGCGTGTGAATGTGTATGTGCGGCTGCTTGTACTAGCCCAGACTGAAGCTGGTTTTATAGTGCTAGCCCACTGAGATACCATTCCGCAGTGAAGCATGAATACCCCACTCAGACACATTATACTGACTCCGAGCCGACCAGTCCTTGTTGTACCCATAAATGCCGAGCGCCAGGCAGGGACCAACAAGTACCATATTTTAACGTCTTTTGGTATGACGCGGTCGGGGATCGAACCCGCGACCTTCCGGCCTCCCAAATGATTCCATAGGCTGAAATGTATACTACCCATCAAAAGTTTAGACTCACTAGTGTAAATGTAGCCACGTACTTCAGTCAACTGTTCTAAACTAGATTTTGCAAAATATACCCTACTGTTTAAAGGTACTGTTTACACATGAACTAATGTATTGTAAAACACGTGTATTGTAAAACACATTTGTAACGTTGAAAAGATTATTGTAATGAGTTCAATAAATTATGAAACTCAGTGAAAATTGGCGAATTCTTACAAAACTTTACATTTAAACGCAGCTATTCACATGCACGATATTTGCACATGCTTTTCAGCAATTTGATGCATGATCCTCGTGCAATTCATCTGCATACGGTTTGCAGTTGGTTCCCTCGAGTTAGTGGAGAAATTAATCTTCGATGTAACCATATATATAGTGTGAGTGCTTTAAGTGAGTCTAAACCTTTGATGGGTGGTGTAGAAAACACGCATACAGTCCGTTTGACCACTTGCTGGTAGAACAGTCAGGTGTGCGAGGTGTACGTGTGAGATTGAAATTTCACAGCTCACGTTGTTCATTACTTGGCTGTTCTACCAGCAAGTGGTCCCCCTCCTAAGAAATAGCGAAAAGTGACAACAAAATACTGATCGTTTGTTAAACAACTTTTTTATTCGGGTGTCCAAAATTATGAGACAAATCATCAGAGTTGGTCTGTCGATTTCATGTGACAGTGCAAAGTTTGATCTTGTTGCATTTATTAGGGTTTGTGTTAGTGAACAATTCATCGGTCTCAAATGAAGTCAAACGGACTGTAGTTTGTTGTCGGTCTAATCCTCATGTTGATAAACACGAACACAAGACAGAACAGAAGTACGCCATATTCGTTTTACCAGTTGTGAAACACAAAGGCAGTAACTCTAGTCTCCTATTACAAAAACAATAATTAACGGACAAGATTGTTACTAACATTATTTTTCAATAAATCATAAATAGTCATCGTTTTCAAAATGTGTAAAAAGTGTATACAAATAAGATCAAAAGGTACGATGACGGAAGGTTTTGGGATATAATGCAAGCTTTTCTTGTTCTGTGGAATTATGACTACATATTGTAGGAGTCAATGTAGATTACATGTACATTTACAGCAAAACTTCCTCCCATATGGCAAACCGCAATATCATATCCACTATATTATATATGGTTTTGCTTTTGATGAAATATTGCAGCAGGTGTTGAAAGTAGATGTGTACCAACATTTCAATATTTGTAATTCTATTGAATAGACTGTTTGGAAGTGCTGCATATTAATTAACATTTCTTTGTTATTATTGATTAATTTGTCTACTGTGTAACGCCGCACTCCGCAATGATATTCCAGATATATGGCGGCGGTCGGTATAGTAACGTCCTCGCCGACAACGTCAGTTTCATGTAACATATGTTATATTTGGGATTACACTTACTCAGTAAGTACAGGTTCTAATACTATTGTTGAATTGAGTCTCAATAGGGGACTCCGTAGGAAGTGGTCAAAATGAAAAATCACACGTGTTATATTTGGGATTACACTTACTCAGTAAAGTACAGATTCTAGTACTATTGTTGGATTGAGTCTCAATAGGGGACTCCGTAGGAAGTGGTCAAAATGAAATATCACACGTGTTATATTTGGGATTGCACTTACTCAGTAAAGTACAGATTGTAGTACTATTGTTGAATTGAGTCTCAATAGGGGACTCCGTAGGAAGTGGTCAAAATGAAATATCACACGTGTTATATTTGGGATTGCACTTACTCAGTAAGTACAGGTTCTAATACTTTTGTTGAATTAAGTCTCAATAGGGGATTCCGTAGGAAGTTGTCAAAATGAAATGTCACACGTGTTATATATGAGATTACACTTTCTCAGTAAAGTACAGGTTCTAGTACTATTGTTGGATAGAATTCCATCCGGGATTGGAATGTGGTCAAATGTAAAACATATTATATTTGGTATTACACTGTCTCAGTAAATGACATTTGTAATTCGCATTGTGTAGTCATAGCTTTCGCCCGTGGGAGCCGTGCCAATCTACGCTCGTCAGAGGGGTACACATAGTCTATTGGTATAGACTACCAGTTGACCGACTTCCAGTTTGTGGAAGCCGCGCTGGCCGAGTGGGTGAGATGGCTAACTTTATGTGCTGGCGATAAGGTGCCTGGCTCTGAGGGTGTAGGTTCGAATCCCGGATTCCCGGGTTCAACCCAACAAAGGTACTAGATCTAGAATCTGTACTTTACTACGAAAGTGCAATCCCAAATATGACATATGTTACATTTGACCACTATCTAAATGGCATTGTGTTTTCATAACGTCAGCTCCATCAATACGAGCAAGGGGCGGTGGGGTAGCCTTGTGGTTAAAGCGTTCGCTCGTCACGCCACAAAGGCCCGGGTTTGATTTCCAACATGGGTACAAGGTGAAGCCCATTTCTGGTGTCCCATATTGTACCCATGTGGGGAATCTAACCCGGGCCTTCGAAGAGAGTGAGTGAGTTTAGCTTTCCGCCGCTTTTAGCAGTATTCCAGCAATATCACGGCGGGGGACACCAGAAATTGGCTGCATTGTACCCATGTGGCAAATCGAAACCGGGGCTTCGGTGTGACGAGCGAACGTTTTAACCACTAGCCTATCCCATATGGGTACAATGCAGCCCATTTCTGGCGTCCCTCACAGTGATATTGCTGGAACATTGCTAAAAGCTGCGTAAAACTAAACTAACTCACTCACTCTTCAGTAAATGAAGTGTCCACTCCCTGAAATGCTACACCTAGTCTGTCTCACAGCCCCCGAACTGCGTTATTTTCACTTCTGCCAGGCCCTTTCTGCAATGCTAAACCCCTAAATGAAGCAAGTCTAGATTTCCTCTGTTTCTGAATCTGCCTCCGCACCCGGACTCCTTTTCAATTTAAAATTAAGGTGTTGTTTTTATCTATCAAGATTATATATATTCAGAGACTAGAGTTAGTCTATGCTTCACCCAGTGAACTATCATGCCGTCCCAGATCATTCAATGAGCTCGGCTGTGGAAACCCGTGGGTTTTTGTTTTGAGACAATATCTTTCAGTTAGCTCTTCAGAAGGTTCGAAATGTACTTTCAAGACCCATCACACCACCTACACTAATGTCCCTCTCATTGTTTAGTGCATAATGTTGAATTTATTTTTTAAACATGTTAATGGACCGTAACGAAAAACCTTGTACAGGTGTACAATGCAAATAATGCGTCACAGCGATGAGCTTTCGTGGCCTTTGCAAAGTCTAGTTTGTCGAGGCGTATCTAAACATAGGCACATTCGTACCGCCTTAGACTAATGCTTAGTCTCTGAATATATATAATTTTGATAGTAACAAACAAGCCCATTTAAATTGAAAAGGAACCCCAGGGAGACCAGAGATTCAGAACCTGAGGAAATCTAGACTTGCTTCAATTAGGGCTTTATAATTAGCACTGCAGAAAGGACTTGGCAGAAGGGAAAATAATGTGGTTCAGGGACTGTGAGACAGGCTACTATCGCCTGTAAGATCGAGGACATTTTCAACCAGTGTGTCTGTTCCGTTGAGACCGGCTGTATTGATACAATGGCTGGCTTCGCGGCAGGAAATGGCGCGGTAAGTACATGGAGGGAATCTAGAGGGTTAGGGAAGCCGAAATGAGATTCAACGTCTCGATCAAGGTTATTTCACTTTAACGATGACATGTCATTCGTGACCAACTCGTGTTATTTCGGGACAAGCCGAATAGCGAGGTTACGGAAAGGGCGAGTGGTGACGAATGGATGACATGTGTGTGTTGTTTGTCACCACTCGCCTTTTCCGTAACCTCCCGCTTGTCCCGGAATAACCCGAGTGCGTGAGAGTGTACGACCCTGAGGCGTGTTCAGAACCGCGAGCGCCCGCGCGATTGCCTCCCGCGAGCGCTCGCATCGGCCCTGAACGGACGCGAGCGCTTGGTTACAATAAACCATTCGTGACCAACTCGTGTTGTTCCGGGACAAGCCGAATAGCTTCTTTTATTATATTCTTAAGGGTGAAATACTGTAAATATTGGTGAAAAGAAAATGGTATTTTCATTTTCACTGAGTAGAATATCACTTTTGCCTGGAACTACGAAACGCGAACTACGAAATCGATGTCTCGATCATTTATAAACAATGATCAAAATATAATAAAGGAATATTTTGTTAATGTTGTCAATGGTTACGCCACTCGTGAACATATCAACTTTGTCAGACCACTCGATGAAATATACATGTTATTTGACAACATTAACAAAATATCCTCCATGCCTTCTTTTTGGAGGTTCCATGCAGGTAGCAAAACACTGTAAGTACCCATGGTCCCTAGTATGGTGATCTACCTTCAGTTGTTGGCGATCTATAGCCCAATTTTACATTGTACTGTCCGGAAATAATTTTCTACTTTTAAAGATATATGCTAGCTAGTTTTAACTCAATCTGTGATAATCTAGTGGTTTTACTGTCCTTCGTTGACAGGGTTTTATATATTATATGTATGTATTATAAATTTAGAACTAGTTTTAGTCACGATATGGCTGAAATATTGCCGATGTGACTTTAAATCTTAACTCACTCACTCACTCACTCTTTTGGAGGTTACGGAAAGGAGCGAGTGGTGACGAATGACCTTAAACATGATCGCCATCTTGGTTCGCTTGGCGAGGCAGCTGTGAGAATGGTTCGCGTGCGCGCGCGGACGCTCGAACGGACACAGGCGTTCAGGATCGAGCGCTCGCTTGCGTTCGCGGGCACTCGCGATTCTGAACACGCCTCAGCTGCTTGTACATTCGCACCACTCGCCCCTTTCCGTAAACTCCAAGAAGACCCGTCCCCGTCTCGATGCTTGTTATGTGCGAAAATACGACAAACCAATCAGAACGCACGTAATAAAGGCGGTGCTTTGATAAATATAATCCCGAATACTTAAATCGTTTATGGCATTATGTCATTGTTTAAAAAATCTTGAAAAGTATGTATCATCATATTGAAAGTACAAGGAATGTAGGTAACATTATTGTTTTGGCTCATGTGTAGTTTTAGTAAAGATATTGCCATGGAAGGTGAGAGATTCAAATCCACGCACGTGCGTTTGTTTACATAACGGCTCTCATGGGTCCAATTGAGTGTATTTCTGACGATCTTGCGGGCTTGTTCTGGTGATTGTACGTGCGCTTCCAACAGTTTTAGGAAACGTAATCATAAATCGCTACGAGTTTCAAAACAATTATGTTATATCTGTATGTAACTAATCAACTTTAATCTTTAACATTAGGCATATATTTCACATCTCTGGGAATATTTTAGTCTGACTTTTTTTGTCATTCATATATTTTCAGCGAATTCATTTAAAATTCCACTTGGGGTGTGACAGCAAGGTTACACGAATGCTCAGTGTGAGAAATATTTTAAAGTCATTTCTGAGTATCTGCTTTGGGACTTCATTTAGCTGAGTTTTAAAACTCTTATTTGCACATTCAGTTAAACAAATCCCATTTGTGACTATTAAACCCTATTCAGAAATATAATTGGAAACAGCTGGTAATAATTACGTTTGAATGTTGAACAAATATGTCTTTTCACCTTCTTTTAGTTGTATCAAAGACGTTTAATTGCTTAAAATGAATAAGTAAAAACCAAAACAGCAATACAATGTACGAGTGCTTCGGTGATATTAAGTACCAGTGGAATCAAACAGGAATAGAGTTATCGTTCTTGTTTAAAGTAGTTCTGATGTTCATGCGCCAGTATGAAAACCTTCCGGCTTGTCCCGGAATAACACGAGTTGGTCACGAATGCTGCTTGTAGTGAGTGAGTTTAGTTTTACGCTGCTTTTAGCAACCTTCCAGCAATATCACAGCGGGGGACACCAGAAATGGGCTTCACACATTGTACCCAGGTGGGGAATCGATAATAGGTCGTGACGAGCGAACGCTTTAACCACTAGGCTACCCCACCGCATCCTGCTCGTAGTACTCCAGACTAATACTGACGTTTTCGATATCATGCCACATTTAAGATGGGTTCCCTACTGAGACCCCGACCCCTGTCCTTGATTTATACCATCATTACTGAGCGCCTGGTGTACCCGTGAAGACCCGGGTTAGAATCGGCCTTCAGTAACCCATGCTTGTCGTAAGAGGAGACCAACGGGATCGGGTGGTCAGGCTCGTTGACTTGGTTGACACATGTCATCGTGTTCCAATGTAGATCGATGCTCATGCTGTTGATCACTGGATTGTGTGGTGAAGATTCGATCATTTACCATCCGTCGGCATATAGATGGAATGTTGCTGTGCGCGGCGTAAAACAACATACATACCTAGCCAAGCCCGTGTGGGCAACAAGTACAATCTTTTAGAGTCTTTTGCTTGAGGGATCGAACCGCAGACCGTCCGCTCTCCGTGCAAACGCTCTGTCATCTAGACCATGAAGTGTGGTATGATTCCAAATGGTAGTGTAAAGCAAGCGGTAGCATATCTTTATCGAAACTTATGTTTCTGAGGTAACAGAGGCTGTTTTGTTCCGGGAATTGGATATAAACTTGTATACCGATCTATCGTTTATCTCGAAGGTGTCAACTTCGACAATGTGTGAAGCCCATTGAAGCCCGTGATATTGCTGGAATATTGCTAAAAGCGGGTAAAAAAAACCTCACTCACTAACTCACTCAATCTGATGTTTTGGTCTTTGCCTCCTACAGTGAATTATTTTCATACCGTGTCGAGATTCATGCTTTATCTACATATCAAATGATGATGAGTGAGTGAGTGAGTTTAGTTTTACGCCACACTCAACAATATTCCAGCTATACTGGCCACATAAAGAAACTGTGCACACAGAAATATAAATATAGGCACACAGCGTATTTATACATAAATACATTTGTGAACATAGCAAGTATTGGAGACATTCAAACGCTCATGCACGTGCCAGGCGACGTGACGTCATTGACGGTCGCGTATGACCTTGCAATGTGTTACTGCACGTGCAGCCCGTACAGCTGCACACAACATGTGAAACTCTGAAATTGCTGTCACTGTCGAAAGCGTGATCTTTGGTCATTTAAACGTTCACAAATCCACATGAAAAGTCACATGCACATCATGCCAAGATTAACATCTGCTCAACGTCATGAAGCCATTGGAATGGTTCGAACAGGAATGAGCCAACAACAGGTGGCAGCACTTTCCAATGCCATCGCCGACCACCCACGTTCTGGGCGTTCCCGACGTAACGACGCCAAGACAGGACAGGTGGATTCGGGTGACTCATCTCAGATACAGGTTCCAGACAGCAGTGACCACGTCCCAGACCATTCCCCAGGCCTCCAATGCTCATTTGGTAGCCTCTATGCGTCGTCGTTGCACTGCTGTGCTTCACGCACATGGTGGTCATACCCGTTATTGATTTTGTGACTTCGTCATGTGACCACCTACTCGATTTTGAACTTCTGACGTCATCGTTACGGATATTGTTCATGTTCTTTTGACATTTTCCTGTGGTCCGATACTTCAGCTTATAAAGTGTCTACATCATTTCGTCTTTGCTGTGTTGTATTCCAATTATGAAGGCATTTTCTGTGTGCACAGTTTCTTTATGTGGCTAGTATATGTGGCGGCGGTCTGTAAATAATCGAGTCTTGACCAGACAATCCAGTGATCAACAGCACGAGCATCGATCTACGCAATTGGGAACCGATGACATGTATCAACCAAGTCAGCGAGCCTGACCACCCGATCCCGTTAGTGGCCTCTTACGACAAGCATGGGTTATTGAAGATCAATCTTCAACCCGGACCGTCACGGGTCAAATGTTGATGTCTCTTCCTGACATCGACACACTGTTGTCTCGAACACACTCTCAAACCTGCGTGTATACTGAGGCTAACCCCTTCACAGTGAATAACGGATATGCCGAACGTCATTGACTTTCAAATTAGTTCGTTATATTCGAAAATTGCACGTGTACATGATGCCTATGCGACTAACGGGATCGGGTGGTCAGGCTCGCTGACTTGGTTGACTCATGTCATCGTAACCCAATTTAGATCAATGCTCATATTGTTGATCACTGGATTGTCTGGTCCAGACTCGATTGTTTACAAGCCTCCGCCAAATAGCTGGAATATTGCTGAGTGCGGCGTTAAACAACACACCGACAAACCAATACGTGGACTAGGGTAGCTCGGTGGTGGATGCGTTCGCCCGCGACACCAATGTCATGTTTGATGGCCTACATTGGTCGTACAATGATTCACAATTCATTTGGCTCACTGGTTACACCTGTTATGTGTTCTTTGTGCTAATTAAGTGTATTTAAGCAACGTACATTGTGATTGATATAATATCAAGTCCGTACCAGACCGCCAAACCTTTCTAGCGGCCGAGCCTCGTTTTGAGGTTTCCATGATTTCCAGATTTCCGTTTGTCAGAGCGCGCTGTGCGACAGAGCACGCTGCACGACGGGTTTGCTAGGATTAGAAGGAGCGTATTGTTGCAATATACACGTAATTAGATGTATAAAAACATACTGATTAATATTTATATATAGGGGCGGTGGGGTAGCCTAGTGGTTACAGCGTTCGTTCGTGAAGTCATAGGCCGGGGTTTGATTCCTTGCAATGACACCAACTGTGAAGCCCATTTCTGGTGTCCCGATATTCTGGAATATTGCTAAAAGCGGCGTACAGCTAAACTCAGTCAGTCAGTCCCAGCGTGTGCTGCTCGTAAGAGTGAGTGAGTGAATATGGTTCTACTCCGCTTTTAGTATCCCAGTGATGTCACGTCGGGGTCAAAAACGGCGTAAACCCCAACTCACTCACTAGTCTGGCATGACCTTAACCCCGACTGTCCTCCTTATAGCCTCAAGAGACCGACCCCAATATCCCCAAAACAAAACGGCGACTTGAACGGGACATAAAGATTACCCATGGCTCTCCTGTATACACGGTATCTGTGAAGTGTCATCTATGCAGTAAATGTCACGTGTTTCAATGTATACAGCCTACTGAGTGATAAACGTCATGCTTCACAAGTAAGGCTTAATGAGACAGCGTTACAGCTGTGTATTCCAGATGCCCGTGTATTAGTCATAGGGTCCCGGTGTTTTCTGCTTTGTGCGCCACAGCTACCCAGCTGCTTGTGTAAGCTTTCCCCGTCGGAGTTATACATTCTTGTGTGAGTACATCATTATATTTGTAAAGACTGGGGTAAATAGAACAAGTAAGAGGATTCGTGACAATATTCTTGACAATGGTTACTTCATATTTATGTTGCGGATCCATGAGCAAGTTATCTGACGAGTGAGTGAGTGAGTGAGTGAGTGAGTTGGGTTTAACGCCCTGATAAGTTCATTTCACGAGAGTTTCAATGGTCATTTATTAACCCACACCCCCATCCCCACCCAACCCCGCCCCTGGATCCGTTCCATGTTCACATTGGAAATTTCAGCAGACCCCCACCACGCAAACGAGAAAACGTGGTATTGGACAGCAGGATATATAGACTCAAATGGCGACTTTAAACATTTAACGTATAAGTTAAAGTATATTGTTTGTTTTACATACAGATTGAAAGAGTCGATTTTACATGAGAGGGTGTACATCATCTACAGTGTTTATTCAAGATCCCCCATTACCCCTACACCTTTTGACCCCGAAAAGTGTAGGTGACTTGAGAGTGTAGGGGTACTGGGGGGACACCTTTCAAAATCCCTACTCGCGTGTAAGCCCCAACCCCACCCACGCCTCCCTATCTCACCCACCCCTCAAACTCTTGTGACCGTCGATGATGTATTGACTGTATTGGTTCATGCTTGCATCCACGTTATGACTTTTTGGGACATAGAAATAGTTTTATGAAAGGTCATCACCAAATGTTCAAGAAAAAATTATGGGATACATTGATATTCATTTTTAGAGCCAGGAAAGCATTGATTTTAACCTTACTAATGAGGACACAAAAAATATTGACACATCTAGTGATCGAACCTGACCCTATACCCCGAATACAGGTCACAGATCACTCAAAAGTTCACGACTTCCTGTCCAGACTAATGCAGGTGCTTCCCGCGATGCCTCCTTTGGCTAGTGACAGTTTGAAATGTGTCCATGTTCAACCAGCAGTGAGTGGGTACCCGGTAGGATGACATGTTGATGCAACTGTTAACCTTCTAGCGCTTTCGGCTGGATTAAATTATTTCGTCTGTTAAATGATTGATTTTGACGATCTGTTGATATCCCAGAAGAATAGTGCCTACCAACTTTAAAAATGCACCTATAAAACGTACGAATGTCTCTTTAGGGGTTTCACACGTATGTTTACTAAAATCCCCGACAATCAAATTAAAGATGCGAGTTGTTGTAGGGGTATATATGAATATTTTATGTCACCTTTCAAGCATCACTTCCTCTTCTGTGGGAATAAAAAAATAAATATAATTAATCAGTGTCTTGTGCGGGTAGCCTAATGGTTCACTTGTCACGCTGAACACCCGGGCACAATGTGTGAAGCCCATTTCTGGTGTCCCCCGCCGTGATATTGCTGGAATATTGCTGAAAGCGGCGTAAACCCATATTCACTCTCATTCCACACCACTTGGATTTATGCCAAGTCAAGGAGAGAGACAAGGGAAGCATCTTTTTGAAGTGTCATAGTGCAAATATTTGCTGTATAATTCATATAATATACTATCCAAAAAAAGAAGAAGAAACGCATAGGCCAAAAATCTGTTGCGAAAATGTAATTTGAAACATCTATAACTCGTCCACAAATAGACTTTAGTACATGAATTTTTACACCAGTTTAGAAGAAGGAAATGTCTATACAACCAAGTGGATAATTTTAGATAACGGAGACGCTGAGCGCGATGGTGACGACATAGCACGGTCCAGACGTCGGGTCTCCTGGCTCTCAGTCCAATCTCTCTCAACCTGTTCCGTACAGTTTGACCGTATATCCTTCGAAGTCCAGGCACCCTGGCTGCTGTGCTCTCACCCGTGGCAGTATGATCACGTAAATGTAGTACCCGGATGTATTGATCTTGGGCTGCAATGGTGACTCGAGGTCTGCCTGTACGGGGACGGTCATTTGTTATACCTGTTTGGTTGTAACGAGCTGCAAGCCTCGGACTAACATTCAGACGCCTGGCAGCTGAAGATTGGTAATCTCCAGCGTGCATTCTTTCAATGGCGACGTTCCGTGTCGCAGCGTCAAGACGTGGTGTAGTGATTTGACCTTGAAACTCCTTCAAAACGGATTTCTGAATTTTTATAGCCAGACAGTGCATGCTCTTTGCAGCACAATTTTCAACTGGAAGTTGTGTTCTGTTGCGATGCCTTTTTATCCTTGTAAGAAATCTCACCAAAATCAACATTTTCAGGTGCAATTGTGTAAAATCATGTTATCAACACTTTTCTTACATATTTTGGCGATTGTTTGAACACATTAAGTAATCAATAGATTTTAAAAAATACAAAACGTCTATACGTTTCTTTTTTGGGATTGTATATTTATATAAATATGATATTCCAAATTTATAAATGTATCTTCGTAATTATTCCCCTTATATAAAATGAGAATATCCCACTGAGGTTGTAAAACACGCCATCAGACATATTGTAGACAACAGAAGCCCCTTGACGCTAGTCACCGGCTGCTTGTCACTTTCAGAGTGATAGGCTGACCGATCAACCCCAAGTTACAATAGTATTGTCAAGGGTTATCAATCAGGGAGTTGCTATGCGACCTCCGATATATAAGTATGTGCAGTTTGACTGCTCGTACCTCATCACCATCGACTGCTAGGAACGCTGATGTCATAATTTATCCTGAATTCATCTATTTCATTTTTTTAAGGTAAGACATTTTCATGCGTAATTGTCCGTGCTCGTCTAAAACCTGTTGAAAGTGTTTCATGATTATTGTATTAGATTTCGGGAACTTAAAACTATATGCATTAATGTTTAATTTCAACTGCATGTTTATGTTAATTGTCAAGTTACAGTTCAATGCTTTCCGGGGGCGATGGGGTAGCCCAGAGGTTAAAGTAACCCGGGTTCGATTCCTCACATTGGCACAGTGTGTGAAGCCATTTCTGGTGTCCCCCGTCCTGATCTTGTTGGAATATTGCTAAAAGCGGCGTAAAACTAAACTCACTCAATGAGAGAGAGAGAGAGAGAGAGAGAGAGAGAGAGAGAGAGAGAGAGAGAGAGAGAGAGAGAGAGAGAGAGAGAGAGAGAGAGAGAGAGAGAGAGAGAGAGAGAGAGAGAGAGAGAGAGAGAGAGAGAGAGAGAGAGAGAGAGAGAGAGAGAGAGAATAATTTTTGACATGTTTCTACATCTGATATCGTAAGATAGGCAGTGCGGGTTTCAGGCCAAGGTCGTCAATGGCGAACGGACACAATTCTGTTTGCGATGAATAAATACGTAAACTCATTTTCACAGTGAGGTGTAAGTGTCTCCGAAAGAATGGCAACTAGCGCGTTGACAGGCGCCATCAGCTCAACATGTTTTGGTGCATGTCGTTTGTGTATACAGTGAAATAAACAAGAAATGGGTGAGTTACCGCTACAAATTCTGAGCAGTGATTTTGGCTCGGAATCGAGAAAGCACGATTCCTAGTAATATACGGAACATAATGGGTAGATCCACATCTTACAATACTTCCTTTCTACCGTCTGTTATCCAAATTTGGAACTCCCTCGCTAATACTACCCGAGACACCCCGACACCTGCACAGTTTAAACGTATTTTAAACAAGGATAGACCTCAAGGATAGAACTTCGGATCACCCCATTGTCAGATGATACTATGCAAACTCCGTTTTGGTTGTAGCGGTTTGAACTCTCACCTTGTTGATTAGGGCTGCGCAAAATAACCGGTTTACCGGTATTTACCGGTTCAGACATGCAAACGATACGTACTGCGATACGCTGATCGAAAACCGGTATTTCGACATGCATTCGGAAAACTTCGTAACACTCGGAAATCTTCGGATATTTCCGTTTTATGAATTGTTCTTTTCCGTTTCATTAGTGCCAAATGTTACTTTCATTTTTATTTTGTCATGATTAAAAGTTTTTATTAAAGGTTAATCAATCATAGTGATTTTGTTGTGTTTATAAATAGTTTTTGTTAAAAAAATAATTCTTGCAATATATTGTGATACATATCGCAATATATGCTTCCGCATCGCAATATATCGCAATATGAAAATTCTCTGCAATACCCACCCCTATTGTTGATAGACATTTAGGTGACAACCCCTCCTGTCCTTGTGGCCCTTCCACATAGCTATAGGATCCATTACATTCAGTTTTTGTGTGTCCTCGTTTTAACCATTTAAGACAAAACAAATACGTCTACGAGTGTATGTTCCGTATTATGTTGGGAGAGGCATTAACACAGGCATTTTTGCCTGTTTGCCAATCACCAAAAATCCCGTCACATGTAAATGTATTCAAATATGTCATCAAAGAAATATATATTGTTTAAACCACTTAGAATAGATGCTTGCGTCACATGAAACAGTTTTATAACGGTTCTAGGAAATGATTTCCCAATATTTGAACGTGCAGATTATAAGGATATTCAGACAAAAATCCTCTCGGACCATAGACTTGCCGATTGTTAGTATATTACATAATGCTTTATATATTCTTTATTTCTACTTAGATGTGGGTAATTTTGGCTACCTGTAGAATAATTTGCAGAATAATTTTTTTTAAACTTATCCTATCTCACGGTATGCACCTCTCTTCTTCTTCTTCTTCAGCCATGTGTGGAAACGTGCTGTAGGCTAAGTTGAAGCAAACTTTCTGGCCTCTGACCCCTGACCTCTGCCCCACTCCATAGCAGGACCTGTCAATCATCTCAATAGGCCTGCAGATCGCTCAAGTGATCACCTGACAGCCTGCCCTTGTCATTCTCTTTCTTGTCGCCCACTGCTGTGGGCGTGTGTTATGCTCTGTCTGCCACTCGTCTCTACTTTTTATCATGAGGGAAGTAATTGGTCTTCTCGGTAGAGATAACACTGTGACAATTACGGAAGTTTTTTGTTTTTCATGCCACTGATCCTCATACACTGTACGTTGATTGTATCGGAAGGTGTGACGGGCCTCACCGTTGCTCTTATTGTGCCAATTTGGACAATGAAGCTTTCTCCGTTATCGTGGAATGAACACAAGACGAGTGGTAGACAGGGATGGTCGGAGGCTTTCTGAGGTACCATCATGATCTCAACATTCGAAGTGAGATCGTCCGTACTAAACAGCTCGCCGTTTATCACCATCACCGGACGAAGATTCTCGATGCAGCATCGGATTACTAACTCAGCGAGAATTACGTTGGGTATTCCGACCCAGACTGCTAGTCCAGTGTCGGGACAGGATGACTCCCCCCTACTCGGCAGTGAACTTCATACATCGTCGCCACAGTCCCGATTGACAGTTCTACTGTAGCGACTTTACTCAAACACATGATACGGCATTGTCAGCACCTACTGGCAATGTGTCTCTAATTTTCTGTATCGGCATTTAACTTACTACAGTGATTAATTGTAGTGCGAGCTTGTCTACGGCGATCCCTCCAACTCCAGTGATGATATCAAGTACAACAATCCCTGTTAGTTCGGCGTTTTCTGTCGGTGTTACGCTCCAGTGCGTCGATTATGTGGGTCGAGTGTACTCCAGTGCGTCGCTCTCACACAATTATTATTATTTATTATTTATTATTACGGGATATTTATATAGCGCACATATCCACACACCAGTGCATGCTCAAGACGCTGTTATTATCCCTCGATCATTGGATGTCAATCTCAACGGCTCATCGTATTATCAATCTCAACTCCCTGGGGAGTATACAACTCTTGCTGACACAAGGCGCACCGAGTTATTGTGGCTTTCTCATCCTAACGAGGTACCCATTCACAGCTGGGTGGACTGGGACACATAGTCACAGTACTTTGTCCAAGTTTACTGCACGTTGCTGTACCCGCAACTAGGTGTTTGCACGTATTCATGTGGCCACCATCTGGTCATATACCAACGGATTCGTGTTTTTTTTAAGTGCTCAGGGTTGTGTACTGTACACTAGGGGTTCATTCGTCACCACTCGCCCCTTTCCGTAACCTCCAAGAAGACTCGTCCCCACTCGATACTTGTTATGTGCGAAAATACGACAAACCAATCAGAACGCGCGTAAATGAGCGTGGTGCTTTGATAAAATTAATCCCGAGTACTTAAATCGTTTATGGCATTATGTCATTGTTTATAAAATCATGAAGAATATATATCGCCATATTGAAAGTACAAAGAACGTAGCTAACAGGATTTTACTGCCTATTATGAAGTTTTTAATAAGAATCATGCGATTGACGGTGAGAGATTCAAATACACGCACGTGCGTTTGTTGACATAACGGCTCTCATGGGTCCAACTGAGTGTATTTCTGACGATCTTGCGAGCTTGTTCTGGAGATTGTACTTGCGCTTCAAACAATTTTAGGAAATGTAATTATAAATCGCTACGAGTTTCAAAACAATAATATTATATTTGTATGTAACTAATCAACTTTAATCTCAAACATTGGGCTTATATTTCACATCTCTGGGGATATTTTAGTCTGACTATTTTTTGGTCATTCATTTTTTTTTCCAGCGAATTCATTTAAAATTCCACCAGGGGTTTGACAGCAAGATTACACGAATGTTCAGTTTGAGAAATATACTCTCACAAAAAAGAAACGCACCATGAAAATAGCAATTTCATGTAGCAATGAATTAAAACGTGATACATTTTACAAAAGGTTTTGCTCTGTTTATGAGTCCTATGGTGTTTATGTTTTGAAACATCACAACAAAACGCACCATCCGTAAATACCCGTATTTAACAGCATGATTTTCAATTTTGGCGTGTAGTGTCACAGAATACACAATTCACATGCAATGCACGTGAAAGTTGGGGATCAGATAGTCTCAATGATGGGTATAAAAGGTTGATCGCTGTCTGTCGATTATTCACTGTATTTGGAATATTGTTGACGAACGCAAAATGCCACGTCTAAGTGAAGCCAACCGTTTTATCGCCATTGGTTTGCTTGAAGATGGCCAGTCTCAACGTGCAGTTGCCCGACGCATGAATGTGCACCATAACACCATTTTACAGCTCTGGGAGAGATATCGCCGGCAGAATGCGGTAGCAGATGCCCCTCGTAGTGGGCGACCTCGAGCGACCACTGCGGCGCAGGATCGCTACATCCGGGTACATCACCTGCGTCATCGAACAGCTACGGCCAGACCAAATACCCGGATTGCTTTCGCACAGACCGTCAGGAACAGGTTGAGAGAGGCTGGTTTATGCAGAAGATACCTGTGCTTCGACAACAACATCGTCGACATCGAGTTCAATGGTGCACCAACGTTCAGGCCTGGAACCTACCGAATTGGCGTAGAATCTGGTTCAGTGATGAATCACGATTTCTATTGGAACGACGCGATGGAAGAATGCGGGTGTACAGACGTCGACGTGAACGTTTCGCCGACGCTTGCGTTCCCCAGGTGGACAGATTCGGCCGGGACAGTGTTATGATGTGGGGAGCGATCACCTGCCGTAGGAGAAGTGATTTGGTAATGATCCAGGGCAACCTGACAGCTCAACGGTACTGTGACGAAATCCTACGCCCACACCTCCTTCCAATCATTGATCGCCAGAGGGAGCTGTTTCAACAGGACAATGCCAGGCCCCACACAGCACGTCACACTAGAGACCCGATCGAACATCTGTGGGATGCCCTGGACAGACGGGTGCGACGCCGTAACCCTCAGCCCAAGACACTTCAGCAACTCGCACAGGCACTACAGGCAGAGTGGGCTGCGATTGGGCAACACGAGATTCTGAGACTTATTCGTTCGATGCCGAGGCGATGCCGTGCAGTTCTGGATGCCCACGGTGGTCACACGAGGTATTGACTTCAGCGCCACCACACGTCTCCATGTGACACTCAAACTGACATTCCTCGAGTTGGTGCCAAAGACGGATAAGTCTGCATTCCCAGTGTGCAATTTCGCTATATTTCATTGACTCATAAAGCCTACAAGATGTTTCAAAATGTACATAAAAATACAGTTTAAATTCCTATATGCGTTTCTTTTTTGGGAGAGTATATATTAAAGTCATTCTTGAGTATGTGCTTTGGGATTTAATGTAGCTGAAACTATTAAACTTTTATTGGCATATTAAAAAAAAAAAATTCCCATTTGTGATTAGTAAACCCTAATGGGAAATATAAGGTTAACAGCTGGTAATAATTACATTAGAATGTGTCTTTAACAAATATGTTTTTCTCCTTCTTTTAGTTGTATCAAAGAGGCTTAATTCTTTAAAATAAATAAGTAAACAACCCCCCAAAACAACAACCTAGCAATACAATGTACATGTGCTTCGGTGATAATTAAGAAACATTGGAATCAAACAGGGATAGAGTTATCGTTCTTTTTTAAAGTAGTTCTGATGTTCATGCGCCAATATGAAATATCCTTCCAGAGGGACACAAGTCGCTATTCGGCTTGTCCTGGAATAACACGAGTTGGTCACGAATGACTAGGGGTTGTGACAACACCGAAAGAGTCTGCACACAAAGTTGACTCGAAGGTTTTTACACCCGGTCACAGGTGGGCTCGATCCCGACACGTCGACCTCGCTGGATCACTAGCCTGGTGCCTTAGCCAGCTCGCCCACCGCACCCCCAATTCGACGCTCCAGAGCGGATCTACTGCAGTACGCTTCTGTTTGGTTCGTCACTGCAGGCCAGAGCGTTGTTTCAGTTCGGTACGGCACTTTGTACCAGAGTGTCGCTCTCAAAGGGAAGAAGAGGCCAGTTCACCGTTTCACTTCAGTTCACCGCTCTTGTCCGGTCCAACTCATTAGCCCAGTGCGCCGCTTTCGATTGGATCAACACTTCAGCCCAGCGTGCCTTTTCGATTGGATCAACGCTTCCGATCAGTGTTCCATTTTCGATTAGAACGATTCAACCTAGTGAACTGTTGTTTGATCGGAACACCTTTGCAGTCCAGTAGAGCATTACTGTATGCTACGACGTTTTAGACGAGTGCATCGGTCTCGATTGACTCAGCGCTTTAGATCACACTGCCGAACTGGATCACAGTACCGAACCAGATCATCTGGTTACCTCTATGCGCCTACTGTCATCATGACTTTGTTGCTAGTTCGCACACTACGTTACCTACAGCGACTTTCTCTACTGCGAGTCTATCTTCCACACTACTTCCAACTTCGGTGTTGATGACTTATTCTACAGTTTACCGGTGCTCAGCTTTGCTTTGGGGTTATGCTTCCTGCTTCTGTGGTGTTCACGTACGGACAGTGCGTTCACTCCAATGCGGTGTTTCTGCTGGTTGTACAGAGGTAGTAGTTATGTCAGTAGCGCAGGCGTCTACATTACGGCGGCGATTGACGATCCCGGATCTTTAAGATTCCTCCGTCATCTACCTTCCGATCTTCACCTTGGATGAATGATTCGATTCAACGACTCTACCCTTCGACGCAGTTGTCAGCTCTACAAAAACCCGGTTTGACATATCTGTCCAGAATTTGTTGATGTAAAGGAATGATGATGAGGATGACGAAACAGGCCATAATTACACCCAGCGATACATCATAACGCTGCTTCGAGTAGTCTGTAGTAACAAGACTCAGTGAAGCGTCGTAAATATTCCTGAATATCAAGCTGGTCTAGTATGCATAGTTTCTGCGTGGGGTACCAACAGTGAGTTGTTGTCAAGTAGCTAGCGTCCATTAACCTGGAATCTTATGGACTATGAAGTGTCATGACTGACTTGTCTTGGTCCCACGATGGGGATAACTATCCCAGCCTATAATTGCCAGTGATGTTGGACGGTGCCATTCCCGGTAAGAGTGACTATGTCGAGATTCGTCAGTCAGGCGAGAGATACTCGGTTTTTTACATTAGTGTAGCCCTCAGTGCAGGGGTCACTGCAGTTATGTCCGGATGGTCCACAAGCATCGATTTTACTGCCTTCGTGTCCCTTACGACCGCTCCTGGGATCTTGTACCTCCGCCATTCCATCAACTTTACAAATGTTCTGGCAGATTGAAGATCCCCATGCGTCAAATCTACTACCTTCTCTCACTCCATCTGGCGGACCAACACTTCATTTGGCGAACTTAACGTTCCTGCGATCACCGTTTGCACAACCTTCATCACCTTCAGAATACTAAAGATCACAGCTTATCAATCTCTTGTAAGATCGGTACTGGAATATTGCTCAACTTTATGGGACCCCTACCATCAAGTCAACATCACATCTCTTGATAGAGTACAGCGTCGAGCAGCCAGATTTATAACATCAGTCTATTCACAGACTAGTTGTGTCGCTAGATGCTAGCAGACATTGGCTTAAAACCACTCAAAGACGACACAGGGAACAAGACTTGTACTACTTTACAAGATAGTGAATGGGCTAGTGGCACTACCAACGATCAACTCTGATCCCCAACACCACCAGAACCGGGAACATTATACACCGAACTTTAAACACATGCTTTGTAACACAGAGACATTGAAGCAATCGTTCTACCCAAGACTGGAACTTACTCCCTGACAGGGTAGTACAGTCATCAACAGTCCGTTTGGCTCAAAAGCGGACCGATGAATTGCAATCTAACTCGAAAACTAATAAACATAACATACTCAATGAAACGCTGATCATAATCAAAACATCATACCCACTCTGTGAGGTTTTTGCAGAATTTTTGTCCTAAAAATAATGAAGATGTTTAACAAACTATCAGTAAAATATTGACACAGTTCACTATTTGTTACGGGGGGAGTGCAGAGAAAGGGACAGCCAGGTGTTCGAGAAGCACGTTCACAGACAAAGTTGACACAGTTCACTATCGTACCTTCACTAGATCACTCTATGATGACCAGTGGAAGAATTCTGAAGCGTACTGCAGGACGAAGGGTGTAGCATCTCACCACAGATGGTTGCGGAGTACCTTCAACATTTTCGAACCTCCAGGAAGCTTAAGGGTTCTACACTGTCTAGCTACCTGGCTGCTCTTAATACAGTTATTGCACCAGCCTCGGGTCCGAAGGTATCTACAGTTCCTGAGATCCAATCTCTCCTCGGATCTTTTAAACTTGATCAGTCCCGGAAGTTCTGACCACCAGCTTGGGACCTTTCCGTTGTGCTTAATCATCTTACGTCAGCAGACTATGAACCTTTGGAGGAGAAGGACTTTGAACATGTCTCCTTTAAGACCTTCTTTCTCACGGCTTTGGCTACTGCTGCCCACATTTCGGAGCTACACGCCCTCGACATTTCCTGGGTGAGTTTTAAGAGGTCAAGACATGCTAAAGTATTCCTTAGGTTGAGATGGGACTTTGTCACCAAGAATCAACTACCAAGTCAGCCGGACCGCACGTTTACGATCCACCGCTGTCCACTATATTTGATCCTGATGACACGGAAGACCTTTCCCTGTGCGCAGTTCGGGCATTGCAGATATACCTGGCTGCTTCTTAGGACCGACACAGTCTGTGCAAGAGACTCTTCATCCCGTTGTCTACTGCCTCTACCTCAGAAGTCTCTCGCACTAATTTGGTGTTCTGGATGAGATCCACTATCCTGCGTGCCTATACTTATGCAGACCTTCTTCCATCCTCGACAGCGAATCCTCACGAGACCCGGACCTTAGCCTCTACCATGGCGCTCCATCGGGACTGCTCCATTACAGCCATCAGGGATGCTTTTGGAGATCGGACACATTCTTCGCCTCACACTATCTCCGAGACCTCTCAGTTACGGACGTGGAAGGTCTGCACCCTTTGGTCCTTTGGTCCTGGCCCAGCAGCTGTCATCGACCCGTGCTCGCAGATAAGAAGCAATCCTTCCTTGGGTCGGTCTTGCTCTCTGTACCTAATAGAAGATATCGATGTCATCCATATCTTGGTACTGTTTTCGTTTGGGCATAGACCACCTCACCTAGGGAGTCATAGATATGACTCAAAAGACTGAGAGGCCAGTGGTTTATTTCCGAAGCAGGGACTGTCCAGGGACTGCGGGGTCTACTTGCCAAACTGCGTCCTTTTGCTTGTCAAAAGTTGCGGCTTAAAACCACATTAATTCGGAAGCGCCCACTCCCTAGAGTTTTTGTGCTGTGTAAGCCAAGGGGTTATCCGAAGCAACCCATCACAAGTTCGGAGTTAGCATATCGGGAGTTGGTGCTTTCTCCTGGCCCCCTTGTGTTATGCGTCCTCACGGTTGAAGAGTTGACACAGGGTAATCTGCGACCCGCATTCCAACCATGGGATAATGCAGACCGTGAGTAGGATAAGCTTAAAAAATTTAGAAATTTTAACATAAATTGTATATTTAGATACTTATCCTATCTCACGCGATGGATGCCCACCCGACCTGCACCACATCACAGATTACTGGAAGCTCCAAGACGAGAATGACAAAGGCAGGCTGTCAGGTGATCATCGGAGCGATCTGCACGCCTATTGAGATGATTGACAGGTCCTGCTGTGGAGTGGGGCAGAGGTCAGGGTTCAGAGGCCAGAAAGTTTGCTTCAACTTAGCCTACAGCACGTTTCCACACATGGTCGAAGAAGAAGAAGAGTGCTGCATACGGTGAGATAGGATAAGTATATAAATATACAATTTATGTTAAAATTTCCAATTTTATTATGCAGAGATTGATAATACATTCAGCATTGGGACAAGATATTTTCAGAGTAACATACTTTATGCCCCGGTTGATAAAATGTACGTAAACTATTTGCAACTTGCAAATGTGGCAATGTGGAGAGTACTCAGGAATCAATTACACATAGACTATATCAATGAATACATTTGTATTCATGGTAACTATAATCTTTCGGTGCAGTATGTCTACTTATATTTATGACAGGTCGACATCAATTAATTTGTTTTTCTGGTACGTGATCGGGAACGCTTGTTTTTAACCATATACTCAACCGGGTGGTAGGGTAGCCTAGTGGTTAAAACGTTCGTTCATCACGCCGGAGACCAGTGTTCGATTCCCGACATTCGTACAATGTCTGAAGCCCATTTCTGTTGTCCCCTGCTGTGATATTGCTGGAATATTGCTAAAAGCGGCGTAAAACTAAACTCACTCACGCACTATTTCTGCTCCAAGTCACCCTTAAGCTATCCCACCACTAACATATATTTATTACCCACGAGGTCAACGTATGGGTAGTTGCATACTAATCTCGTACGTCACACGAGTGTCGTATCGCGTTGACCTGTGTCGTAACGACTTGACCTGAGATTCTAACGATTTGATTGGATAACCGATGACCTCTCAATTAGGTCACATTCTGACGTAACTATTTTTTCATTCATAACAAACACGTGAATTCATTCATTCTACAACTTACATGCATTGTGGGAATGTAAACATTGCGAACATTGCCGTGTTGCTGTTTATTTGTGAGTCGAACTGAGACATTATATCCGTCGAAAAACATAAACGCAATGTTTCCACCAGTGATATTAACCGAATGAAGCAACTGCAAACCAAGAAACGGGGTGCTACGGCGTAGTTTACTGTAGGAGGCTGTACGAGGCGATGACAACTGATATGCATCGTGACGTCGGTTACCAAGGCAGTAACGTCATTACAGTGTGACGTCATGCAAATATTGTACTACAGTACAAAACTCTTCCGCAACCTCTTTATGAAACCGGTTTTGGTTTGAAACCAAAAACATAACAAAAATACGCTATTTTGTCAATTTAATGCATGTAAGACGTGGGTAATAAACAAAATACCACACTCGGTCTCATTACATACGAATTATACGAAACTCGTGACCTTCCTATGTTATCTTACCTCGCTTTCGCTCTGTCAGATACCATACGAAGGACACTCGTTTCGTTTAATTCGTATGTAATGAGACCTTGTGTAGTATTTTCTATGTATGACTGAGTTTGTTTGTAAAACTAATAAAATGTTCAATAAAATGTCTAGTACAGATATATAAGCATAAATACCAATAAGTGACGTGCTGTTTTAACCATTTATTATCCTGTAAACTAAATATTATTTCTTTACGGACATGTTATTACTTGGACTAAAAAATATTCATCAAAAGTGAAGTCAATCTGTATCGAATGTATCTGTGTTGGTCCTTTTGACCACAGCACTTCCACTCTCTGCGCATCGAGAGCTCTTATCACTAAACCTGAAACAATTACAATGTTGCTTGATGGGAATTTAGAAGTTGGAAGGCAAAATTGCCCCTTCATCAGGTGAATGCCCATTCAACCTTCACTAAGGTTAACGTTGACACACATTCTTTAACATTGCACTAAGGTTACTTAGTGTCTTACGATCACCTTAGTGCTTTGTGAAAGGAGGCCCAGGCCAGTAGTGGCCAGATGATGAGAAAGTTGAAGTCCCATAAAAGGAATAATATTTAATGAAATTATTTATTATCATAAACATTTCTCTCCATCTGACACATGTGTGATTGACATGATTCAGTACAAAATGGCATGACTTCGCTTGTGAAAACAGGTACCAGACTGTCCGACTCCCCATTGTTTTTAGCATCTTAGGTTTGATACCTCCCGATCTTATGGCAGGGGGCGGTGGGGGTAACTAAGTGGTTAAAATGATGGCTCGTCACGCCGAAGACCCGGGTTCAATTCCCCACATTGGTACAGTGTGTGAAGCCCATTTCTGGTGTCCCCCGCCGTGATGTTGCTGAAAGCGGTGTAAAACTAAACTCAATCAATCAATCGACCCATTCGCTGTCTGAGCGGCGTCAGGGGCGCTTGGGGGAACTAAGGCTAAAAGATAATAACTTTGAGGGTGAATTCAAACAAAAGAATAACTGACATGAACGTTTGGGTCTTACAGACGAAACTGCATTTATCGACTGTTGTATCATTCCACGTTTGTAAACGCTTTGCAAGAAGCCACGATACATACATGTGTACGTTGTTGACATTGACATTGAACCCACACGTGAAGATCAGGGTGAGATTTGATCTTCAGTAACCCATGCTTGTCGTAAGAGGCGACTAACGGGATCGGGTGGTCAGACTCGCTGACTTGGTTGACACATGTCGTCGGTTCCCAGTTGCGTAGAACAATCCTATGTTGTTGATCACTTGATTATCTGGTCCAGACTCGATTATTTACATACCGCCCCATATAGCTGGAATAGTGCCGAGTATGGCGTTAAACAACTAACCAACCAACACAATGAACCGATGCACATGCCTCTCCAGATGATGTTGCGTCGGTGAACTGTAACACTCGGGCGAACATACAACCAATATTAAGCACATCTTGTTATACGCGAACAGGATTCAGCGCTGTGACCGTGACGTTTTGATAACAGTGAACGTGATCAGCAACTTTAATTCAGTGCGTTGGAGGTAGATATTGAACGCTGAGACTAAGTGCTGCTTAATACTAAAAAACGAGGCACATTATTGTTTTATGGGGTACTCGTACTGCTGTCAATCACTCTTCAATGTGCCTCGTCGGGTGGCACTCGTGGACCAAAAACTTTATGACTGCTCTGTAATGAAGCGTATCTATTTCAGCCGTTTTAGTAGGGTACATGTGATTAGATGTCACGTGGCCGTATACTACCAACATGTGCATGCCAATATTACGTTTATGTGAATGATATAAACCATTCTTCAATATCATACAGTTATTTTTATCAGGAACACATCAGAAGTATTTTAGGCTCAAAACTGTTTGATAACTCCTCGTATTTGTAGTGTCTCACGGGATAATCAGCACAGATGTCACTGGTAGATATAATGCTGGATATTCTACTTGACGGATCAATGGATGACACTGGCGTTTGTGGATGAACTATGTAACTCTAGCAATTTAGCGAACACAGGTTGTTATTGATATAACTGACAGAAATAAGGACGAACGATATTACAGGTGAAGAAACGTCATGCGAGCCATGTTGATTTACACTTGCCAGAGGGGTACACAAAATAATTAAATTTCGATCTAGATTATTAGTTGTCTTGCATTTTCATGGAAGCTGATTTATATGGAAGACACAAGGCTGGGTGGGTTGGAGCGCTGATTTCTATGGAAGACACGAGGCTGGGTGGGTTGGAGCGCTGATTTCTATGGAAGCGATGGTGGCTGGGTGGGTTGAAGCGCTGATTTTTATAGAAGGCACGGTGACTGGGTGGGTTGGAGCGCTGATTTCTAAAGAAGCCAAGATGGCTGGGTGGGTTGAAGCTCTGATTTTATAGAAGGCACGGTGGCTGGGTGGGTTGAAACGCTGAGTTTTATGGAAGACACGGTGACTGGGTGGGTTGAAGCGCTGATTTTTATGGAAGACACGGTGACTGGGTGGGTTGAGCGCTGATTTTTATGGAAGACACGGTGACTGGGTGGGTTGAGCGCTGATTTTTATGGAAGCCACGGTGACTGGGTGGGTTGAGCGCTGATTTTTATGGAAGACACGGTGACTGGGTGGGGCTGGGTTGAACGCTGATTTTTATGGAAGACACGGTGGCTGGGTGGGTTGAGCGCTGATTTATATGGAAGCCACGGTGGCTGGGTGGGTTGAAGCACTGATTTTTATGGAAGACACAGTGACTGGGTGGGTTGAAGCGCTGATTTTTATGGAAGACACGGTGACTGGGTGGGTTGAAGGGCTGATTTTTATAGATGACACGATGGGTGGGTGGGTTGAGCGCTGATTTTTATGGAACCCACAGTGACTGGGTGGGTTGAAGGGCTGATTTCTATGGAAGACACGGTGACTGGGTGGGTTGAAGCGCTGATTTCTATGGAAGACACGATGGCTAGTTGGGTTGAAGCGCTGATTTTTATGGAAGACACGGTGACTGGGAGGGTTGAAGCGCTGATTTTTATGGAAGACCGGTGGCTGGGTGGGTTGAGCGCTGATTTTTATGGAAGACACGGTGACTGGGTGGGTTGAAGGGCTGATTTTTATGGATGACACGGTGGCTGGGTGGGTTGAGCGCTGATTTTTATGGAAGACACGGTGACTGGGTGGGTTGAAGGGCTGATTTTTATGGAAGACACGGTGACTGGGTGGGTTGAAGGGCTGATTTCTATGGAAGACACGATGGCTAGGTGGGTTGAAGCACTGATTTTTATGGAAGACACGGTGACTGGGTGGGTTGAAGCGCTGATTTTTATGTAAGACACGGTGGCTGGGTGGGTTGAAGCGCTGATTTTTATGGAAGCCACGGTGACTGGGTGGGTTGAAGCGCTGAGTTTTATGGAGGACACGGTGACTGGGTGGGTTGAGCGCTGATATTTATGGAAGCCACGGTGACTGGGTGGGTTCAAGCGCTGATTTGTATGGAATCCATTAACCATTAACCCGGATGGCACATGTCATCGTATTCCAATTGCGAGGATCGATACTCTTGTTATCTCCGCATTGTCTGGACCAGACACGATTATCTACAGACAGCCACCACATACCTTGAATATATTGCTGAGTGGGGCGTTATACTGTAACAAACACGTGACTATTTCGGTTGCACTGCATCATTTACCAGGATATAATGCATCACACACCTGGGTGCAATGCAGTATACACCTGTACACCGCATCATGCACCAGGATATAACGCATCACACACCTGGGTGCAATGCAGCATACACCTGTACACCGCATCATACATCAAGACATAACGCATCACACACCTGGGTCCAATGCAGCATACACCTGTACACCGCATCATGCACCTGTACATCGCATCATACACCAGGATATAACACATCACACACCTGGGTGCAATGCAGCATACACCTGTACATCGCATCATACACCAGGATATAACACATCACACACCTGGGCGCAATGCAGCATACACCTGTACATCGCATCATACACCTGTACATCGCATCATACACCAGGATATAACACATCACACACCTGGGTGCGATGCAGCATACACGTGTACATCGCATCATACACCTGTACATCGCATCATACACCAGGATATAACACATCACACACCTGGGTGCAATGCAGCATACACCTGTACATCGCATCATACACCTGTACACCGCATCATACACCAGGATATAACACATCACACACCTGGGTGCAATGCAGCATACACCTGTACATCGCATCATACACCTGTACATCGCATCATACACCAGGATATAACACATCACACACCTGGGTGCGATGCAGCATACACGTGTACATCGCATCATACACCTGTACATCGCATCATGCACCAGGATATAACGCATCACACACCTGGGTGCAATGCAGCATACACATGTACATCGCATCATACACCTGTACATCGCATCATACACGTGTACATCGCATCATACACCAGGATATAACACATCACACCCTGGGTGCAATGCAGCATACACCTCTACATCGCATCATACACCTGTACATCGAATCATGCACCAGGATATAACGTATCACACACCTGGGTGCAATGCAGCATACACCTGTACATCGCATCATACACCTGTACATCGCATCATACACCTGTACATCGCATCATACACCTGTACATCGCATCATACACCAGGATATAACACATCACACACCTGGGTGCAATGCAGCATACACCTGTACATCGCATCATACACCTGTACATCGCATCATACACCAGGATATAACGTATCACACACCTGGGTGCAATGCAGCATACACCTGTACATCGCATCATACACCTGTACATCGCATCATACACCAGGATTTAACACATCACACACCTGGGTGCAATGCAGCATACACCTGTACATCGCATCATACACCTGTACATCGCATCATGCACCAGGATATAACGCATCACACACCTGGGTGCAATGCAGCATACACCTGTACACCGCAGTTTATACCTGCTGCACCGAATCACACACCTGAGTGTAATGCGTCACACATCTGGCGTACTGCATCATACACCCGTACACTGCACCATGCACCTGCACACCGCAGTGTACACCTGTGGACTGCTTCATGCACTAGCATTATGCACCTGTAAACTGCATCATGCACCTGTACACATCAGTCTACACCTGATGTCCTGAACCACACCCCTGCGTGTACTGCGTCACACACCTGGGTTAAGTGCACCGTTCACGTGGATGCACTAAATACACGTGGATGCACCAAATATACGGGGGTGCACTGCATCAAATACCTGCGTGAAAAGCATGATTCCCATGGTGAGCTGGAGGCAGCAGGTGACAATATATGTTACTGACGGGTCAACGCTTTCAAAATACGCCCTTCTCTCGTGAATGACTGAAGCCTCGGTGATAGCTGTACGAGGCACTCAATAAATATTTGACAAGTGTTTCGTTGCGCGTTTGCCCTATTTCTTTCGTGTTTTTTTGCCCCGAAAGCTCTGACAAATCAAGTGTACACTTACGGTAACAGTAGGACAAGGGTCGGACGCCGCCGGGTGTGGCAATTTCACTGGACGACCAACCCTCCGCGGACGTGATCACACAAACCTCGTCAGCTATTGCTGGAAACGCTGGTACGTATGTTCTTTAAAGAGCTAAACAGATAGCATTTATGCTGAAACACATTTTACAGTGCGTGAGTAACCCTTGTAATATACAGCTCAACATGTGAAAAGGATGGGGATAAATCTGTCTGGTTGTTGGGAGCTAACGAGGATAACATAGTTTATGGTGACCTCAGATAAGATGAGTTGAAATCTCTTGGTTACCCAGAATGATATAGTGCTATTATGAAAACAAACCAAATGAACCCATGAGCAAACAAGTAATATTACCCATAGCACCGACTTACCTAATTGCTCAAGCTTAGACGATCCGCTATTATACAACCTTGATTGTATGATTTTTGTATAAAATGACTGTAACTAGAACTGTCACCTGTCACTGTGTACGATTTTTGTATAAAGTGACTGTACCTATTGATGTGAATAATGTGAAAAAAAAAAGATGAGTTGAAATGGGGGATGGATGTCGGGTAGGTCATTTAGCGAAAATGGTGACGCGCGCGCGCGCGTGCGTGTGTATGTGCGTTGGTAAGTGCTTGAGTGTCTGCTTGTGCTAGTCGTGACAAATCGTGGTTTAACAGAGATGGCCGACTATGGTACCATGCTGCATTTTAACATGGTTACTCCGTACAGTATTCTGTCTCAGAAGCGATCATCTACTTCATGCCGAGACCGGGGCCGGTGGGGTAGCCTAGTGGTTATGGTAGGTTATGGTTATGGCGGAAAACCCGGGTTCGATTCCCTATATGGTTACAATATGTGAAGCCCATTTCTGGTGTCCCCCGCCGTGATATGGCTGGAATATTGCTAAAAGCTGCGTAAAACCATATTCACTCACAGAAGTAACACATTTGTAAGGCTACCGATTGTATTCTTAAATTGTGTAGTTCGTGTTGTGAATTCCATTCCTATATTTCACGATATTACACGTCATCGTATCCCATTTGCGTAGACCTATGTTCATTCAGTCTGGCCTGATTCATACGCCATTACACACCAGGGGAGGATTCAGCTTTTCGAGTTTTAGTGGTCATTTTATAACCCATCAGGACAACAACAACAAAAAAGGGGGGGGGGCCGCTGACCCCCCCCTCCTTTTACATCCCCCTTCCCTTCCCCTGGATCCGCCTATGCACACATCATATTGCTTGAATATTGATGAGTGTGGAGGTAAACAAAAGACAAACAAACAAACACCAGACGAGACCATCAGGACTGACCAAGCTTGACCACAATGCTGTCTTGTCACCTCAATTTGTCCTTCCTTGTACAGGGATACCCTACAGAAATTAAGTACATGCAAATTTCATTAATATGTTTCTGTTTGTTTGCTACGCGAACGGTGGACTTCGGACAAACATTCCATGACAAAAGCCCACTTGACATTCAGCATAAAGAATGATGACTGTTTTGTGTGTGTTGGGTGCCCTGTGCACCGTGTCGTGACAGTGTTCCAGGGCTGTCAGTTTTATGTTCTGGCATTGTCCAAATAACTATCGCAATTGTAACTCTTTCAGACATGACCTGAAGCAGCCCGGATATGACATCACGGCAGTCACGTGACATAGATGGCGGCTGGGCCTGGGTGGTGCTGCTGGCAGCCTACGTGAACCTCCTGATAGGCCCAGGTCTAGCGTACGTGGGAGGCATCTTCCAGGCGGTGTTCCTGGAACAGTTTCAGGAGAGCGTCGCGCTGACGTCATGGGTGACGTCACTGTTTGCGTCACTCTTGCAACTGGCAGGTACGATCCATCACAACGGCATACTTTCATAGCTGGTAAGAATGGCCGTGAAGTAATGGTGGATATATTCAGGATGTATTAATATATTGAGACTATTGATTCCACTCATATACTGATTGCATCATTTTGTGAAGTTATTAACATTTGTGACGTGGAAGTGAGTGCCGTACAACTCAGTGCAATGTGATGAGTCCCCAGAAACATATTATATTCTAGGGGCCTACAAATTGGGCTGATTGGCCAAGTTCGATATATCACATTGCCATTCGTCAGTTGTCTCCAGTTTCATCATAGGTCAGTTTTCGCCATAAGTCCATGTGTTCAGTTTTCCTCACAATGACCAATGTTCAGTGTTATATCCCAGGTCAGTTTTCCTCACATAGTCTAGTGTTCAGTTATACATCACATCTTATTGTCTTTCAGGTCCAGTGTTATATCACATCTTATTGTCTTTCAGGTCCAGTGTTATATCACATTTAATTGTCTTCCAGGTCCAGTGTTATATCACATCTTATTGTCTTTCAGGTCCAGTGTAATATCACATTTCATTGTCTTCCAGGTCCAGTGTTATATCACATCTGATTGTCTTCCAGGCCCAAGGTTATATCACATCCCATTGTCTTCCAGGTCCAGTGTTCAGTGTTATATCACATCCCATTGTCTTCCAGGTCCAGTGTTATATCACATGTCATTGTCTTCCAGGTCCAGTGTTCAGTGTTATATCACATTTCATTATCTTCCAAGTCCAGTGTTCCGTGTTATATCACATCTCATTATCTTCCAGGTCCAGTGTTCAGTGTTATATCACATGTCATTGTCTTCCAGGTCCAGTGTTCAGTGTTATCTCACATCTCATTATCTTCCAGGTCCAGTGTTCCGTGTTATATCACATCTCATTGTCTTCCAGGTCCAGTGTTCAGTGTTATATCACATCTCATTGTCTTCCAGGTCCAGTGTTATATCACATCTCTTTGTCTTCCAGGTCCAGTGTTCAGTGTTATATCACATCTCATTGTCTTTCAGGTCCTGTGTTCAGTGTTATATCTCATCTCATTGTCTTCCAGGTCCAGTGTTATATCACATCTCATTGTCTTCCAGGTCCAGTGTTCCGTGTTATATCACATCTCATTGTCTTTCAGGTCATATGTTCAGTGTTATATCTCATCTTATTGTCTTCCAGGTCCAGTGTTATATCACATGTCATTGTCTTTCAGGACCAGTGTGATGCCTCATCTCATTGTCTTCCAGGCCCAGTGTTATATCACATGTCATTGTCTTCAAGATCCAGTGTGATACCACATCTCATTGTCTTCCAGGCCCAGTGTTATATCACATCTAATTGTCTTCAAGATCCAGTGTGATACCACATCTCATTGTCTTCCAGGCCCAGTGTTATATCACATCTAATTGTCTTCCAGGTCCAGTGTTATATCACATGTCATTGTCTTCCAGGACCAGTGTGATACCACATCTCATTGTCTTCCAGGTCCTGTGTTATATCACATCTGATTGTCTCCCAGGTCCTGTGTTGTGTCACATCTTATTGTCTTTCAGGTCATGTGTTCAGTGTTATATCTCATCTTATTGTCTTCCAGGTCCAGTGTTATATCACATGTCATTGTCTTCCAGGACCAGTGTGATACCACATCTCATTGTCTTCCAGGTCCTGTGTTATATCACATCTCATTGTCCTCCAGGTCCTGTGTTATATCACATCTGATTGTCTTCCAGGTCCTGTGTTGTATCACATCTTATTGTCTTGCAGGTCCTGTGTTCAGTGTTATATCTCATCTTATTGTCTTCCAGGTCCAGTGTTATACCACATGTCATTCTCTTCCAGGCCCAGTTTCAAACGTTATACCACATCTTATTGTCTTCCAGGTGCAGTGTTATATCTCATCTCATTGTCTTCCAGGCCCAGTTTCAAATGTTATATCACATGTTATTGTCTTACAGGCCCTGTTTCAAATGTTATATAACATCTCATTGTCTTCCAGGTCCAGTGTTATATCACATTCCATTGTCTTCCAGGCCCAGGGTTATACTACATCTCGTTGTCTTCCAGGCCAAGTGTTATATTACCTCTTATTGTCTTCAGGGTCCAGTGTTATATAACATCTCATTGTATTCCATGTTCAGTGTTATATCACATCTCATTTGTCTTCCAGGTCCAGTGTTATACCACATCGCATTGTCTTCCAGGTCCTTTGTTATATCACATCGCATTGTCTTCCAGATCCAGTGTTATATCACATTCCATTGTCTTCCAGGTCCAGTGTTATATTACATCTTATTGTCTTCCAGTTC
This sequence comes from Haliotis rubra, assembly GCF_003918875.1. Taxonomy (NCBI): domain Eukaryota; kingdom Metazoa; phylum Mollusca; class Gastropoda; order Lepetellida; family Haliotidae; genus Haliotis; species Haliotis rubra. The sequence goes on along the minus strand of NW_025765824.1, from coordinate 63,425 downwards.
CAGTGTTAAATCACATCTCATTGTCTTCCAGGTCTAGTGTTATATCGGCTGTGAATATTCAATATTCATAAGTTATTATACCATCTTGCCTTTTGAATCACAATCTCCAGCTGATTTTTCGCTTTCATGAATCTTAAGATGGGTCGAGTGACCTAGTGCATGAGAGGTCCAGTGGCCAAGTACATGGGAGGTCCAGTGACCTAGTGCATGAGAGGTCCAGTGACCTAGTGCATGGGAGGTCCAGTGACCTAGTACATGGGAGGTCCAGTGACCTAGTACATGGGAGGTCCAGTGACCTAGTGCATAGGAGGTCTAGTGACCTAGTACATGGGAGGTCCAGTGACCTAGTGCATGGGAGGTCCAGTGACCTAGTACATGGGAGGTCCAGTGACCTAGTGCATGGGAGGTCTAGTGACCTAGTGCATGGGAGGTCCAGTGACCTAGTGCATGGGAGGTCCAGTGACCTAGTACATGGGAGGTCCAGTGACCTAGTACATGGGAGGTCCAGTGACCTAGTGCATAGGAGGTCTAGTGACCTAGTACATGGGAGGTCCAGTGACCTAGTGCATGGGAGGTCCAGTGACCTAGTACATGGGAGGTCCAGTGACCTAGTGCATGGGAGGTCTAGTGACCTAGTGCATGGGAGGTCTAGTGACCTAGTGCATGGGAGGTCCAGTGACCTAGTACATGGGAGGTCCAGTGACCTAGTGCATGGGAGGTCCAGTGACCTAGTGCATGGGAGGTCTAGTGACCTAGTGCATGGGAGGTCCAGTGACCTAGTGCATGGGAGGTCCAGTGACTTAGTGCATGGGAGGTCCAGTGACCTAGTACATGGGAGGTCCAGTGACCTAGTGCAGGGGAGGTCCAGTGACCTAGTACATGGGAGGTCCAGTGACCTAGTACATGGGAGGTCCAGTGACCTAGTGCATGGGAGGTCTAGTGACCTAGTGCATGGGAGGTCCAGTGACCTAGTGCATGGGAGGTCCAGTGACCTAGTGCATGGGAGGTCCAGTGACTTAGTGCATGGGAGGTCCAGTGACCTAGTACATGAGAGGTCCAGTGACCAAAATTCAACCTGAATACAACTTTGCTGTTTAGGAATCATGGTGTAAGTTTCACCTGACCAATATTTACCTTGACGGGCGGGCAGTAATGGATGATGCACGTGCATTCCACCCTCTTATAGCACACCCGTCACATCACTTACTGCACGGACTCAAGTTCATCTGTACTGAATACTCTCGAACCCAAATACACAACCACGTATTAGTTAATATGTTTATTTTCTAACTTCGTAAACTCAACCGAACATAAAACATTTACAAATAATCACGCAACTCTGTATTTGGGGACGTTCACGTCAGCCTCAAGAACTAAGAGAGCGGGCAAATGAAAGGATAATATAAATCTTTTTAATCAATCATTTACAACTGGCAACAGGAGATCACAACATTCAAATTCCCAATTTTTTCTACACACTGAGTCTTGCTAATAGGCTATCCTTCACATAAGAGTCTTTTGCAGTCTCTGACCGCCACCGACCGTGACGCCTAAATAGCCTGTCCGGCACTCCAGCATTGGCCGCCTCGGTCGTCTCTCCCGAACTGAAGCTGTGCACCCCAAAATCTTGTCTCTTTAGACCAACAGTCTCCAACACACTCCAACGTACTCAGAATTATCTCTCGCATACGTGTATAAGAGACTGGCTTGCTGCCTCTTAACTTATAAGTCTTTGAGTGTTTCTACAATAATTAACTGGTTTAAAGATATATTCATCACAGTAATGTTTAAATGCTTGTTCTAGGTATGACTTCATAATACTAACTCAACTGCGCAGATCGATGCTCATGCTGTTGATCACTGGATTGTCTGGTCCAGACTTGATTATTTACAGACCGCCGCCATATAGCTGGAATATTGCTGAGTGCGGTGTAAAACTAAACTCACTCACTCACTCATAAAACTAACTGGGCACATTTCTGATTGGGTTGCATCAACAACCAAGTGATGACCATCTCGATATTTATCAATTTTGCTTTTCTCTATAAAGATAACATGTGACCTTCCCGGAAGATTATGTCAGAATATCTTAAACTTGGTGCTCCCGAAAACCTGAGGAAGCCAGCAAAAGAAACTATACAAAATGTTAAATTTCTCATGTTATATAAGCTGTCAACAGGAAACCTATCTTTTAACATTTTAGTAGAATATCTCCTGTTATAGGCTCTTTTCGCTTGATTTGTACACCGAGAGTTCTCCATGTTTGTAGATACAGCCGAGACACGCAACAGCTGTCCTGCCCCGTCAGTCGTGAATCTCAAGTGCCTGATGCACGTGCATTCCACCCTTTTAAAGCACACCCGTCACATCACTTACTGCACGGACTCAAGTTCATCTGTACTTATACTCTCAAACCCAAATACACAACCACGTATTAGTAAATATATACCTCATTGCCTTCCAGGTCCAGTGTTATATAACATGTTATTGTCTCCCAGGTCCAGTGTTATATCACATCTCATTGTCTTCCAGGTCCAGTGTTATATCACATCTTATTGTCTCCCAGGTCCAGTGTTATATCACATCTTATTGTCTTCCAGGTCCAGTGTTACATCACATCTCATTGTCTTCCAGGTCCAGTGGTATATCACATCTCTTTGTCTTCCATGTCCAGTGTTATATCACATCTCATTGTCTTCTATGTCCAGTGTTAATATCACATCTCATTGTCTTCCCATAGGTACAATGTGTGAAGCCAATTTCTGGTGTTCCCTGCCGTGATCTCGCTGGAATATTGCTAAAAGCGGCGTAAAACCAAACTAAGTCAGTCAGTCATTGTCTTCCATGTCCAGTGTTATATCACATCTTATTGTCTCCCAGGATCTAGTGTTATATCACATCTCATTGTTTTGTCGGTCCAGTGTTATATCACATCTCATTGTCTTCAAGGCCTAGTGTTATATCACATCTCATTGTCTTCCAGGTCCAGTGTTATATCACATCTTATTGTCTCCCAGGTCCAGTGTTATATCACATCTCATTGTCTTGCAGGTCCAGTGTTATATCACATCTCATTGTCTTCCAGGTCCAGTGTTGTATCAGATCTTATTGTCTCCCAGGTCCAGTGTTATACCACATGTCATTGTCTTCCAGGCCTAATGTTATATCACATCTAATTGTCTCCCAGGTCCAGTGTTATATCACATCTCATTGTCTTCCAGGTCCAGTGTTATATCACATCTCATTGTCTCCCAGGTCCAGTGTTATATCACATCTCATTGTCTCCCAGGTCCAGTGTTATATCACATCTCATTGTCTCCCAGGCCCAGTGTTATATCACATCTCATTGTCTCCCAGGTCCAGTGTTATACCACATCTCATTGTCTTCCAGGTCCAGTGTTATATCAGATCTTATTGTCTCCCAGGTCCAGTGTTATATCACATCTCATTGTCTTGCAGGTCCACTTTCAAGCGTTTTATCATCACAAGTCAGCTGCCGTGCGTCCGTCATCACAGGGGCGACGTTGCTAGCAGCTGGCCTCGCGATCAGCAGCTTCGTCAACAGTCTACTCCTCCTTCTTATTTTCATGGGTATTGTCTCAGGTGAGAATGCTTGGGGTTGTCTCGGGTGAGAGTGCAAGGGACTGTCACAGATAAGTGCAGGCTATTGTGAGAGATCAGACCATCGTCTCAGGAGAGGCTGCAAAGCATTGTCTTTGGAGAGAATGTGGGAAATTGGTTCAGGTGAGACTGTAGAATATGTCTCAGGTGACAGTACAGCGTATTGTAGAGAGTACTGAGTATTGTATCAGGCGACACTGTGGAGTATTTGTTCAGGTGAAAGTGCAGTCTTCTAGTCTTGTAATATCCAACTTTTCTGTAGAAAATATATAGCCCCACAAGCTCTAAATATAACTCAGACTGACCCGCCTGTAGGCTCTTCAAATGTGTACCTAACCGGGCCGTCTCTATTATCGAATGGGCACACATTATAACAGCATATGTTAATCTTTGAAAGCAGGTTCCTTTAGCACTAACCTTGACTTGAGATAATTAGCTGTGAAAAAGTGACCGATCATTTGACGTTCTCGTGTTACTCTGTGTGTTTTCAGGATTGACAAAATTGTTTCCAATATGACTAGAAAAAAACTAAGACTGACTCGTCCTCGATTTTCACACTAAATATTAAATGGCTGAAAAATTCTGCAATTCCGTTTATACGCTTTCGTTTTACTGCAGGTATCAATCATGACAGGAAATCATCCGATGGCCCTGAAGTTCTTTTTATTAGTATTCTTGTTTCTCATAATCATGATAATAATTTTTCACGCCGTTTGAAATAGAGATCGGGTGCTTGATGTTGTGGGTGATTTCTAAATATCCTATATTCTTCTACACAGGTATAGGTCTTGGACTCACCTACTCTGCCTCCATAGTTGTCGTCAATCTGTTTTTCGTGAAACGGCGGACATTCGTCACGGGACTTGCTCTGTCTGCAACAGGTGCCGGGATACTCATACTTCCGCTCGTGTGTCGCCACCTGCTGGACGCTTTGTCATGGCGGGAAACTCTGGCGATCCTTGCAGGGTTGTCTTTACAGATGGCGGTGTGCGGAGCTGTAATGTTTCCGGTTCATGAACACAACGACAAAGGCTTCTGCTTCAAGCTGTTTAGGAAACGTGATAAACGTTTGCCAGATGCCGACTCAGAGAAGGGGAAAATGTTTACACAGAATGATTCACCTCAAACAGAAAGGGCTGCAACTTGTGAAGACCAACACTTGACCGCCAAAGACCAACATTTGGCTGTCAAAGACTTAGTCAATTCAACCATCAGTATTTCAGGATCTGTAAAATTTGAAATGTCAAAGATCAAAATCCATGAACCAAAACCACTTTACGCTAATATAGGCTTCTTGATTTTGTGTTTCTCTCTTTTTCTCAATAATTCTAGCATAGGTATATTTCTCATTCATTTCCCGAGCTTCGCTAAAACGTTTGGGGTCACCGAATCGGAAGTGGCCTTCGCCATGGCGATGAACGGTCCAGCACTAACAATTTCGAGAGTTCTGATTGGTGCAATGGGGAATGATAGTAAAACGGACCCTCTCTCAATCTTCGTTGGTCTGATACTGACATCGGCTCTTATTTTAATGTTGACGCCTGTGTTAGCTACCACGTCTACTACACAGACACTGGTCATGGTGTTGATGGGGTTATATTGCGGGGGTTCATACGCTTTTCTGACAGTTCTAACCATTGAGTGTGTTGGTCTTGACAAACTTGCTGCTGCCTTTGGCTGGGAAATGATTGCTGCCGGAACTGGTTACCTGGTAGCGCCACCTATTGCCGGTAAGTATGTTTGGCCAGTCGTTTACTATAGTGTTTGGCAGTGGGGTAGCCTAGTGGTTAAAGCGTTTGCTCTTCACATAAAAGGCCCGGGTTCAATTTCATTCATGTGCTGAATGTGTAAAGCCCATTTTGGTGTCTCCCGACGTGACTTTCCTGAAATATTGCTTAAAGCGGCGGAAGGCCTGACCCACTCACTCACTTTAATAGAGTGCAACCCTACGCCGTACTCAGCAATATCCCAGCTACAGTAGTTGGCCATAAGTGAGTCATCATTAGTGAGATTTCCAGAGACTTACATGTTAATTAACTGCTACAAGAATAATTTTCATAAATTTAGTAGAAGTCATTTTTTGATAGTTTGCAAACATCTTGGAAATCATCTTCAGCTTTCGTTGATTAGTTATCGAATGACGCCTGATTAAGGTACCATAAGTACAACTTAACTTTAATTTATCCCATAGACAGCCATGTTAAACCTGATTAAATATGTCTAATATATGTTGTTTAAATAGTTGCAGTTTTCTTAATAATCATCGGAAAATTGAATGGAAATTATTGTATGTAGCTGACATGATTTCCCAGCTGGTAGATTAGTATTGAAAGCACTTCGACCGAAACAAAATTTATGAAAATTATTCTTGCAAGAGTTAACTAACATGCAAGTTTATGGGACTTTCACTAATGATGACTCGCTTATGGCCAACTACTGCATATGGCGGCTGTCTGGACCAGGCAATCCAGTGATCAGCAGCATGAGCATCGATCTACAAAATTGGGATACGTTGACATGTGCCACCACGTCAGCGGGCCTGACCACCTGATTCCCTTAGTCGCCTCTTGCGACTAAATCTAACCGGACCTTCACGGGTCGGGATCTCTGTACGTCTACGAGTAATTAATAAAAATATGTGGTGTGGGGTGCTACCGGTTGTGCAGGACATGCTTACTCATTTCGTGAACACCTGGTGTCAACACTGCTTTGTTCACATGATGATTCACATGTTCCACGCAACCTCCAATAACAATCTGACGAAAGGGGCCGACCGGGTGGCCTAACTGTTAAAGCGTCCGCTCTTCAGGCTGAGGACCCGGGGATCGATTCCCTTCAGTGCTACAACGTGTGAAGACCATTTCTGGTGTTCACTGCCGTGATATTGCTAGAATATTGCTAAAAGCGGCGTAAAACCATACTCACTCACTCTTACAGAAGAGGAAAAGAAGTCTTATAAAGAAAGGAAATTAGCATCTTTTTACAATAGTTTACTGAAATGGTAGCATAATGTCTAAATGCTGTATCTAATGGTTAAGTGAGTGAGTGAGTGAGTTTAGTTTTACGCAGCACTCAGCAATATTCCAGCTATATGGCGGCGGTCTGTAAATAATCGAGTCTGGACCAGACAATCCAGTGATCAATAGCATGAGCATCGATCTGCACAATTGGGAACCGATGACATGTATCAGCCTGACCAGCCGATCCCGTTAGTCGCCTTTTACGACAAGCATAGTCGCCTTTTATGACAAGAATGGGTTGCTGAAGACCTATTCTATCCCGGATCTTCACGGGTCTCTAATGGTTAAGTATTCAAAGCCCTAATTTGATGCCCGACACTGATACTGATACCAAAATATTTCTAATTTTGCTTTTAGGATGGATTGTCGATTCTACTGGTTCGTATGCCAACAGTATATATCTATCAGGTAATTAGAAACCAAATATATATCATAACTATCCCTACACTTGCACTAAAGCTGGAAACCAGGATCCATGAGTTCGAATCCAAGATTCTGATCCACTGGTATCTATACTTAAACATATTGATGCCCATTCCAGATTGCACATAGAGACTGTCGTTTTTAAAGCTATACTTAGCCATGGCTGTGTTTAAGACCTTGAGAAATGTTAATTTCAGAGAAAAGTCTCAGCACATTATCTAGTTTTCTTTGTTTCGCTGTGTGTAGAAATCCTGGTTTAAAAGTTCAAGCCTAAAGAGATACAGAAAGAGATCTAGTCCTTGTCTTATCCCCTATCTGTATGGTGTCATACATCTTTTGACATATTTTGGTAAGATGCGGTTGGGAATCTAAGCACCCAGATCTAGTCCTTGTCTTATCCCCTATCTGTATGGTGTCATACATCTTTTGACATATTTTGGTAAGATGCGGTTTGGAATCTAAGCACCCACATTTCGCTGTTAACTTTACTAACGGTCGACTCTTATCATGTAATGTGACGTGAGTCGTTCCACAAACAATCAACTGTACAGCTTATGGTTAATGCTCAGAGCTACACGCTGCCAATGTCCACGTTTCAGGAGTGCTGTTGTTTGTGGCGGTGTTGGTGATTATGATGATACCTGTCTGCGGTGGACGTCGTCATCAACACTCTCCCCACCACCCTGATGACACGACGCTTGAGGTTGACCAAGAAGACAGCCCGACGTGATCGGGAACGCTTGTTTTAACCATATACCCAATTTGGAACAAACATTGTTTTTAGAGAAGTATATTTGTCTTGTTATGATTTCGACAACTATGCCCCGGAAAGTAACAGAGGAAAATCACTTCGATCACCTCTGGCTTGAATACACATTGGTATGAAATTCCAAAAGACAATAATATGAGTATCACGTGGCTGTCACATGACCTGACTAGATCATAATGTCATAAATGGATCTATATCCGTTTGCCGTCATGTTCAAGTCATGCATATTTCTATTAACTACCTGTCTTCACGAGCTGTCGCGTGGCAAGATCTATACATCCTGCAGGGTCTGGCGTTAAAGCAATATTACTCAGGTATGAGTGAGTGAATTAGTTTAGTTTTACGCCACACTCAGCAATATTCCAGCTATATGGCGGCGGTCTGTAGAGTCTAATAATAGAGTCTGGACCAGACAAACGAGTGATCAACAGCATGAGCATCGATCTGCGGAATTGGGAATCGATGACATGTGTCAACCAAGTCAGCGAGCCTGACCACCCGATCCCGTTAGTCGCCTCTTACGACAAGCATAGTCGCCTTTTGTGGCAAGCTGGGTTGCTGAAGACCTATTCTACCCCGGATCTTCACGGGCCCTTAGGTATGACGAGTGCGACGAGTTTACGCCACGAGTGAGTTTAGTTTTACCCCGCTTTTAGCAATATTCCAGCAATATCACGGCGGGGGACACCAGAAATGGACTTCACACATTGTACCCATATGGGGAACCGAACCCGAGTCTTCGGCGTGACAAGTGAAACCTTCAACTACTAGGCTAGCCAGCCAACCATTTACGCCAAGAAGGTAAAGGTATAATTGTAGTTGACCTGAGTGATTGTGTGTTGGCTAGTTCATCCGACATAGTTGCCAGTTAAAATCTGGACACAACTGATTTGTGAGGTTCGTTTTCAGAACATACTTGTGCCCCTCATAGATTCATTCACAGGGGTTCGAATCAATGTTTGGACAATATTTTATTTTTTTTTAAATATAAATCTAGACTTTTGCAATGATATTTTCCTTTATATGCTATCATTAATATACTTTTCAGATGTGAACCAAATCGGTGAAGAAATAAAGATTTTAGAAAATTATACAGCTACACTATTATATAGTATACCCAAGGGCTGACACTTCCGATGCTAAAAACCTGATCGAGAACCGGGCAGCCCGACTCTTTTAACGTGCGGTGCTTACGTTTTTCACAAAAACGTGTGTTGAGCTTGCAGGCCATTCTTTGACCTATCTGCTCATCGTGTGCAATTTGTCCAACTGCATTTCACATGTGACCACTGACCCTTAACGTTCGTTGGTTCGAATAACACATTCGCTGAAAGGTAGATGTGTGTGTCGCATTCGCGACAGAAACAAAGAATTAAATATAGTTTATATGCCATACTGGAATTATTTGAGACATAGTAACCCATACTTGTCGTAAGAGACGACTTATACGGGATCGGATGATCAGGTTCACTGGCTTGTCATCGGTTCCCAATTCCGTCGATCGATGATCATGCTGCTGATCACTGGCTTGTCTGGTCCAGACTCGATAATCTGAAGACAGCCGCAATATAGCTGGAATATTGCTGCGTGCGGCGTAAAATAACACACCAACTAACCAACCAATGTTTGAGACATACCGACAAACATACGCTACCTAGATTGTTCAGTTGAGAGGATGGTACGCTTTAGCATCCGGGCTCAAAACACAAATCAATGTAATATACTCATGCCAATAACGGTTGTCACCCCTCCCCCACCCAACCCTCTCAATAAAAAATTGTTTAGGGGTGACAACCATTATTGGCATGAGTATATATACCAGTCAGCTGTATGGCCTCGTTCTGTAAATAATCGAATCTGGACCAGACAATCCAGTGATCAACAATATGGCCATCGATCTACGCAATTGGGAACCGATGACATGTGTCCACCAAGTCAGCGAGCCTGACCACCCGATCCCGTTAGTCGCCTTTTACAAGCATGGGTTACTGAAGATTAATTTTAACCCGGATCTTTACAGGTGATAGAGACATAAAAACGATCAAAACGAACTGATCAAGATGGTCACCGGCTGGTCAGTCTGTGTGACTTGACGGTTTGGCATCACTGTGTTTCGATGGCAGAACAGAACAGAATTTTTATTACGCTCAGGCCGGGATACTCGGCATATAAGGTACAAATATACAGTTGAGAATACATGGGATGGCGGGATGGTTTACATGGAAGATTGTACAGTTTTCATGTTGGTATTACAAAATATGCACATTTGTTTTTAAAACACTAATTCGTTTACAGTTAAACAATTCATTAAATCTTACCACATTGTTTTTTTAACATAATGGTTTGGGATATATGTTTTCCGATGATGTTTGAAGAAAGGGCAGAGAAATATTCCAGCAACATAATGAAATTCATCGCCAACATCACACTTCATCATTCTTCAGGTTTGAGTTTAATGTGCCACCTACCCGTACTTCTGTGGGTAAACGATGGCAGGAAGTTCTAAACAAGAGAAACTTAAGAGCCAAGGAGAAAGGGATATATAAATATTTGTCAAGGACAAGTTCAGTTTTGAATACGCGATAAGTGGTATCTACAGACTCGTGCTAGTTATATTCGGACACTTGACGTCATTTCTATAGACTTACATGTTCTTTCAGTGTAGCATAAATAATTTTCATGAAGTGAGTTTAGGATGGATCTTTGTAAAATTTGACAGGCATATGTGAAATCATCTCTGCTCTGCGCACAAAATTTCAGTTCAACTTTCCGACCACTACTTAACTAATGACATCACATTTATCAACTTACGTATGGTTCCACAATGCACAAGTCCGCCATGTTAAAGGAGTTCACTGCACTGTACATATGTTGGTTAAATTGTTGCCATTCAATAAATAAGCAACGGAAAATTAAACAGAAAATATTTATGTGATTGTAGGTAAGATGATTCCTCACAAATGTGCAAAATTTGACTTGGATCATAAGAAAATGAAATTCATGAAAATTATTTATGCTACACTAAATTAACATGTAAGTCTATGGAAGTTACTTCAAGTGTCCGAATATAATGCACAGGTCTGAATATAAGAACTTGAAATCTCTACGCGCCATGTTTGAGTTGCTATATCATGTACTAGTAACCTTAAGGGAGCAATCGATTTAATTTCATTGGGAAAGACAGCTTGTTGACTTAGCCAGTAAAAGCTATAGCCAGTTTCATTAAAACAGCTTGTTGACTTAGCCAGTAAAAGCTATAGCCAGTTTCATTAAAACAGCTTCCACAGATTTTATCCATTTTAGATTGTTATTGTTCACACATGCTTCATTATATAACATATGGTATAACGACCGCCTCCGTGGTGTAGTGGTTAGAGCGTCCGCCCGGAGAACGGAAGGTCGCGGGTTCGATCCCCGACCGCGTCATACCAAAAGACGTTAGAATATGGTACTTGTTGGTCCCTGCCTGGCGCTCGGCATTAATGGGTACAACACGGACTGGTCGGCTCGGAGTCAGTATAATGTGTCTGAGTGGGGTATTCATGCTTCACTGCGGCATGGTATCTCAGTGGGCTAGCACTGTAAAAAACCCAGCTTAAGTCTGGGCTAGTACAAGCAGCCGCAGAGACACATACACACGCATGCACGTCGTCATATGAGCGAAATATTCTCAAGCACGACGTAAAAGCCAATTTCACCTGACCTTACATATGGTATAACACTCTTGGCAGCTTTTGTTAGATAGGACAGATAGTTTAGCCCAGAAATATACCATACGATATTTGATCGTTAATTAGGGTTACCCTTTCAAGTTCTCCATGTAAAATGTACAATAGCGTGCTTCTCTTAACGGAAAGTCAGTGTCCGTGGTGTAGCTGTAGAATTGGTGATTTCGCCTATAAACAACATTCACTCACACCCATCATTCACACATTTATTTGGGTAACACGTCGACCTTTGCACTCATATAAAGGTATTTGAATATCACAAACGCTCAGGGCACTGGTAAATGCTTTTGAAGTTACATTAGGGCACTAAAGGCTTGTTCCTATCTCGAACCTGAAACGCAATTCAAAAGGCATATTTGAGTCAAAAACAAATCAGACAAATAGAATTAAAACGCGGTAGGGTAGCCTAATGGTTAAAGCGTTAGCTCGTCACGCCGAAGACCCGACTTCGATTCCCCACATGGGCCAATGTGTGAAGCCCATGTCTGGTGTGATATTGTTGGAATATTGCTAAGAGCAGCGTGAAAATAAACTCCCTCTCTCATTAAAAGTATAAAGACTGTGCAAAAGTAAGGTGAGGTGAGGTGAAATTGGGTTTAACGTGGTGCTTGAGAATATTTCGCCCATATGACGACGTGCATGCGTGTGTATGTGTATGTGCGGCTGCTTGTACTAGCCCAGACTGAAGCTGGTTTTATAGTGCTAGCCCACTGAGACACCATGCCGCAGTGAGGCATGAATACCCCACTCAGACACATTATACTGACTCCGAGCCAACCAGTCCTTGTTGTATCCAGTAATTCCGAGCGCCAGGCAGGGACCAACAAGTACCATATTTTAACGTGTTTTGGTATGACGCGGTCGGGAATCGAACCCGCGACCTTCCGCTCTCCGGGCGAACGCTCTAACCACTACACCACGGAGGCGGTCCTGTGCTAAAGTGACTGAATGGGTACCGTTGTTGCCATGTCATCTTTGGCTATATTGAAGCAATATCGTGTCAGAGACGATTGCAATAAACTTCTCACATTGCACAGGGGCGGTGGGGTAGCCTAATAGTTAAAGCGTCGGCTCGTTACGCTGACGACCCCCCACATGGGCACAATGTGTGAAGCCCAGTTATGGTGTCCCCCGCCGTGATATTGCTGGAATATTGCTAAAAGCGGCGTAAAACCCAACTCACTCACTCACTCACACATTGCACCCATACTGGGATTTGAACCTTGACCTTCGACGTGACGGCTAACGTCATTACCGAGCTACTTCGCCCATTAAGAGTCGATCAGCTTCAAACGATCTTTTAAAGATCACATATACTCTAGGGGGGTACAAATACATAAATCACTAACTGGCATCGCTATAAATGAAACCCCGTCATTAAAACTACTCACTTCGGTCTTTAATTAACTTAAATCGACCTTTTTGACAACAGTGCACAATTCTCACCCGCGAACGAAATTTCAACCAATCAGAGTGGGGCGTCTCTGTGACGTCATATGAGGAATAGCTATGAGGGCCGATGCAGAATTCATCTACATTTCAGGGGGTAAATTATCTTGTTTACTATGGTGGCTGATTAGGGCCATCGCTTTCTCGCCTTAAAATTCGGAGGCGAGAAAGCGAGAAAGCGATATCACGAGACGAGAAAGCGATAACACGAGACGAGAAAGCGATAGCACGAGACGAGAAAGCGATAGCACGAGACGAGAAAGCGATAGCGCGAGACGAGAAAGCGATAACGCGAGACGAGAAAGCGATAACACGAGACGAGAAAGCGATAGCACGAGACGAGAAAGCGATACCATTACGCGAGAAAGCGATAAAGCGAGAAAGCGATAGAGCGAGAAAGCGATAAAGCGAGAAAGCGATAGAGCGAGAAAGCGATAGAGCGATAGCGAGAGAAAGCGATATTACCCACAATTCAGTGCTGTCTGCGCATGATCGACTGCAAACGGGAGCTCAGTCGCCATCGTAATTTCTGGATAGTATTAAATGGTTTTCAGTAATGTTCTTGCCCACGAATGGCGGTGTATGACTAGACTTTTAGAAAATATGTAGACTTTCCTTTGACATGCAATTTGCACGTATGCAATAGTCATATCGTGAAATAACGGAAACGTTCATTTTGTGATGTGACTTAAGGAATTACATATTTTTTGACATAACTGGATTCGAATTGTCTTAACCAACTTAATCACACCAACCAATTGAATTGTTTCTTTGATGGGCATTTTAGATTTTGAGTTGATGAAGAATAATGACAATTATATTGGATATACAACTTCTTTTATTCTGTGGAGGCGACGTTTCGACATAGATTCTAATGTCGTTGTCAAGCAAGTGATACATGAGTAACAAATTGAGAGAATATATACATGAGTTGTTATTACGGTAGATAGGGGATGAGTTGTTTATACATTAAATGAGGTTGATGTACAACGCTTGTAGAAGAGATTGAGTAAGTTGATTGGAAGCCAGAAGGGTGATATACAAGGACTGAATTAGAATTTATAGCAGGCCAGGTGGATGTATATACAAAAGATGGGTTTGATGTACATAGTTGAATTGAAACAGATAATGTACACAAGAAATATTATTGATTACTTTATCAAGTAATAATAGGCATTGGGAATGTACTATCCTTGCTCTCTGTTGAGAGCGGATCATATCTTCTTGATGTGTACTGCTTCCAAAAGTTTCCGAATTTTCTAGTCTGACTGGTTCTTTTTTATGGTTTTCTTTGAATTATGATGTTGTGTGAGAAATGTGTCGGAAGTGCCAGATGAACGGGAGGGACCTATGACAAATAAGGCATTGTGACGAGTATATTTTCATGTCAATTTCCACCATGAGTGGCCAGCACTAAGACAATCAACCACATCCAAACCAGCATCCTAAAATAAAATCACCGAGTGAGTGTGTGAATTGAAATACATGTATATGTCGCCTAAGAGCAATATTCATGTTTTAGGTTCATTGTTGATGGTTTTGTGACGCCATATTGTACGCCATCAGTTCAATTCCAACTTAATGGAATGGTGAGTTACACTTACATTTCAAACAAATTGGAGCTTGCGTTTCTTTTGCAGCTCAGTTTATTACATATACATCACATTCAGAGAGTTTTGAAGTATGTGACACTATAAATGAGCTGTATGTAGACAATTCAAAAATAATTATCAGTTCTCGCTGTTTGGTTATAGGTGGAGAAATTAGAAATGAGGCATGGGAACTTAACCGTTTATGTTTATGTCACTTTATTGTATTTCAGGGTGATCAAAATACAGCTGTAGTTTCTTTGAATTAATAAAAACGATGAAATTTATTAACTGAAGAACTTCACCTACATGAACCCTATTCGCTCCTACCCAAAGATAGAGGAGACGCACGTGACAGTAAAGCACCTTGGTACCTCAATGTAGTAACAGAACCATTCCACAGTCAATGGTGTAATCTAAGCAAATAAAAGGATGCAGTCAAACGTTCGTCTAATCAAAGCTGAAAATAGTACGCAGTTAAACGCTGGTCTAGCCATATATAGTGAACTTCTTTGGATGGCATTTAGAAGTTGGTGTGCTTAACAACGGGGAAAGTTATATGGATATACAACGCCTTTATTATAATGTAAGAGACATTTTGGTCCGCCAATTTCAAACCTGTTCTGCCATCAAAATATCTATCAAAACCCATCTTTTCCGCCATGTTTTCTTCTGACAAAAGTTAGATAATAGACATGTTATACCAACAACTGTTTTTCTACAATATATTATTACCCTCCGCCGCTATTTTGACTGTATGTAATAATTGATGTGTGTGATATGTACTCTTATACCACCATTGGTGGTCTATTGAGAATAAAAGTAAAGTAAAGGCTACAGCTGGACGTGGTCGCATAGGTTTTGAAAAGCTGATTAGTGTATCCAGTTAATCCTTGTAACATTTTCGTTTCCAGAGGAGGACTTGAAACTCGTTCAATATATGGAACTATCTACCTGTATCATCTTGTTTATAACCTGGTCAACTCATGTCAAAACGATTCAAATCAAATAGAGCAATAGGTGGCATTCACTGGGATGCAGACAAATAAACCCTCCTACACATCTACAAAACATTTATCTTGTACACACAGGAGTGAGTCGCTCCCGTCCTTCTCTATCCCCAACGAAACTCCTTACAATATATTAAAAAAGTCACAGGTGCAAAGACTAGTACCTACTACCTATTACTTACTAGAAGAAACCAAATGACTCAATAACTACCAGACTGGGTCAGAAAATAAAATATCAGAATATATATAGAATAAACCCTTTAAAACATCCCTATCCAGCCACACATTACAGTGTAAACTCGATTATCCAGACTAACTCACAATGTCAAGGCCACGCACCACACGTTTCACAACCAAAACATAAACACCGTACCCTCGCTGGTGTCGTACCTGGAAGTAGACATTTGTTATTACAGTAAAAATCCTTTGATGTTCGGCCGAGGTAGATACATGTTGTTTTAAAGGATTAATGAGATGGGTGACACTAAAACTTGAACTGGTGAGTGAACTCGGAGTTCACTAATTAGTGATATGAACTCACTAGTTCTAACTATGAACATAGTTGCTGATATGAACTCACTAGTTAAATGACAAATAACACAATTATGATTATTTGATTGATATCAACTCACAAATTAACTATAGAATTTAGATTGATTGATATAAACTCACACTGGGTATATATCATGGTAATTCCACCAAGAATCTATCACTGTCAAAATGGCAAACCAACAGTTAGACTATAAGTTTCTCTCGACTTCACGTGGTGGACGTTATCTAGTTGTTGAAGGCTTTGTGTTTCGATTGAATCGAAGACGCAACGATGCTTCATGGGCATCTTGGAGATGCCAGGAGAAGACATGTGCTGCGACTGTCTCTACTGTGAACGACATCATCACCAAGCATCCCAGCCCACATAACCATGGACCTGTCCATAATGAGATAAAGGTATGTTGTGCGTAAATGTATCTATAAATTATAATATTAAAATGGTATAAAGCTCTGCTACATTTGTTCATTATTTGCACAATTTTAGACAAATGTGCTCGAAAAGCACTTCATTAGATTTATGCAGCCATAACATTACATTAATTTTGGTTATATCTTATTTACAGGTCAGAGAGACACTGGACAGGATGAAGATGGTGGCCAAGTCATCTCTGGGTCCGATACCGACGCTGTACAACGAGGTTCTGGCCTCAGTGAGCGATGGTCCTTGTTCAGTACGCTGCTGGGAGGAAACCGCCACCAAAAAGGAGGAAGTACATCCATGTCAACTCAAGACTAGAGACTTTGAAGCAAGAACTCCGAGCAAGAACTCCCAGCCCTACTTTTTAACATTTAACCCCAATTCATCTATTTAGTAGACTCCTTATGAGCTTATCAGCAACAGTTTAACTGTTCTGCACAATAAGTCACAATATACTTTACACCACTTATTGAACTTATACGCAATCAACTTCCCACCTTCTTCCGTCCAACTTCTCAGCTCCCCATCTAAACTAACGTATTTTCAATATACAGGTGTTCATCATATAGTGCTTTATTCCCCAAGCAATAATTTTATTACGTTTTGGTTAAACACACCTACCACGTCGGTCGATGAATTGTGGCACTGTCTCAAGTCGATAGTTGGGAGTTCGGGGACAGACAGACATATACGTATGTACACAAGCCATTCTTGTAGAAGTATGAGAGGTTATGGCACATACATTTAGAACAATACCTTTTCCACATAATAGTAGATATATATATGTGTGAAATATGCACACATTAAACGACCAGATGAAAGGCACATGGTGCATAAAATTCCACCACGGATACAATACAGCCCGACGGGGAGTTGGTTTGGTTGGTCTGTTGTTTAACACCGCACTAGGCATTATATTACAGCTATATGGTGGCGATCTGTAAATATTCGAGTATGGACCAGACAATACAGTGATCAACATTATGAGCAAAAAAAACGCCACGGAGTTGGGTTACGATGACATTGTCAACCAACCAAGTCAGCGAGCCTGACCACCCGATTCCGTTAGTCACCTTTTACGACAAGCATGTGTTGCTGAAGACCAATCTAGCCCGGATCTTCAGGGGTAACATGGGGAGTAGGCAAATGTGTAGCTTAGCCCAGTGAAAAACAGAGCTCATAAAACAGGACTCATAAAATACCTAAAGGTATTAAGAGCAGTTATGGGCGTAAACTTCTGTATTTGTATAACACGATGCAACGGAGAATATTCTTATTCTCCATCGAGTGAATGAAAGCTGAAGACGTACAGTGATAAACAAACAGTGATAAGATAACAAGGGAAGCCAGTACTTAATTAGCGCTAAATTGGTAGGGTGGATGGACAAATGGAAGCCAGGGATTGTTAATCCCGGCATGAATAATGAGATAACAAGGGTGGCATTTAACAAGGGAAATGACAATAAAGAAATGCAAGCCAGGAATTAATCCAGACCTCATTTCAACGAAAACACACTCGGTTTCTGGTGTTATTGTTGGATTATTGTTTGGACAAGTCAAAGGATTAATTACAAAAATGCCACAGAATTCGAAAGCATGTTCATTTTGTTTCTATACGATTAAACCAAATGACAATAAAGCCTCCTGTTGGATTAAATCATACGCAGGTTAGACGTCATGTGCAGACAGGGCAGAATTATGTGAAATATCGCTTTCTCGCTTTCTCGCTTTCTCGCTTTCTCGCTTTCTCGCTTTCTCGCTCTATCGCTTTCTCGCTCTATCGCTTTCTCGCTCTATCGCTTTCTCGCTCTATCGCTTTCTCGCTCTATCGCTTTCTCGCTCTATCGCTTTCTCGCTCTATCGCTTTATCGCTTTATCGCTTTCTCGCCTTGGTATATCGCTTTCTCGCTCTATCGCTTTCTCGCCTTGGTATATCGCTTTCTCGCTCTATCGCTTTCTCGCTCTATCGCTTTCTCGCTTTCTTGCTTTATCGCTTTCTCGCTCTATCGCTTTCTCGCTTTATCGCTTTCTCGCTTTATCGCTTTCTCGCGTAATGGTATCGCTTTCTCGTCTCGTGCTATCGCTTTCTCGTCTCGTGTTATCGCTTTCTCGTCTCGCGCTATCGCTTTCTCGTCTCGTGCTATCGCTTTCTCGTCTCGCGTTATCGCTTTCTCGTCTAAGCACATTTTTATTTTGTCAAGGAAACCTGGATAGGCGAACAAGCCTAGTGGCTTATATAGACGCAACTCCATTACATTGTTCCAATAGCTGGATACATGATTGAAATAATTTGACAACAAAAGAAAAATACTGAGACAAAAGAACAGATAAATGATTGAATAATAAATATGTTCGGTATAGTGTTGGATATGCCTAGCAACGAAATGAGCAGCCGCAGAAAATCAAATATATAAAACGTGCCTTACATTGAATATATACGTAGATTTGATAATTACTGTAAGCGGTTACTTTTAGTAATGAACTGTTGTAATGAGTTCAGAATATCACTAATAGTTGAGTTATTCAATGTGCCGTTACCGTATAAAGTAGTTTTCACATCGTATCCTTGAATATAAAATACATCATTGCTCTTAAATTTTGATAGTTCGGACATGATAGTAGATGTATTTATTATCTGCAATCCGATTATCTTATAACAAACTAATTTTCCCTATAAGATTTTAGTTGGTGCCGTTTTCGCCATCAGATTTGTAGCCGTTTTCGCCAAGTCGAGGTTCCGTTATGTCCAAATGGTGCCGTTTTCGCCAGGTGCCATTTTGCTGTGGTTCCGTTTTAGCCTGAACCCCTGGTGAGTGGACGTTAACCACGTGAATGTAGCAAGAAATTTATCGCGCAGTATTGTCACTTCGACACCCACCTCGCTTCCGTGGAAGAAATCGTTATGTTATAAAGTTGTGTCATGCAAAATCATTTTGGTTATGATTCAAATACATATTTAACTACGAGTAGAAAGTTGTTTTGATTTTCTAACTTGATGAAAACAAACCATAATCTCATTAATTCTAACAGACTTTAGCCCGTCGCTTTTACGATTTTCAAACATGGCGGCCCCTGTCGCGAACATACGCTAGTCTGAGGATAAATGCTATTTAGGTTTGTTTTCACCGAGTTACAAAATCAAAACTTCTTTCTACTGGTAGTAAAGTATGTATTTGATTGATGGCCAATAGGGTTTTGCATGACATAGCTTTATAACATATCTCGTGGCAGCGAGCTGGGTGTCAATATAATACTACTGACAATATTATTGTTACTTCGACCACAACCTCACTTCCGAGGAAGAAATCGTTATGTTACAAGTTGTGTCATGGAAAATCTTTATGGTCATCAATCATATACATATTTTACTACAACTAGTAAGTAGTTTTGATTCTTTAACTTCGGTGAAGCGATCTGAACACAAGTTCAGCGCTCGCTTCGCACTCACAAACATACTAGTAACCCATTTTAGCACGAACTGCGGGGTCCTGTGGAAATCTGTGCATGGTGACACCATCGCCCGACCCTAGAGCAATTGACGACAAAGCAACGATTCGGCATGTCGTCCTTGATGTCGAGAAATCATCAAAATGATGAGCGTGCTACACACTTTCTATACAATTAACTGAAAATCGTTCCTCATATGACGTCACTGCAGTGCTCGGGCGAAAGAGTTACGTAACCTGTCTGTGGTTTCGTTGGCGGCCGAGAGTGAAGCAGGCGACTTTTTGGCCACTTTTAATCGCTCGGTATTAATTAACCACAAGTTTTTTAAGAATGAATTTGGTGTTCCGCATAAGTCTAACCACAAATCTTTCATATGTAATAGTTAAAAGAGTACAAAAAAGCAAAGTTTATTTGTTCTTTAAACAATGATTTGAAGCTGTCCGCCCGGGGAAGTTTTGCTTAGTGCTCCGACAGTGAATGCTACTTGCTTGACAACGATACAAGAATCTGTATCGAAACGTCGCATCTACCAAATAAAGAAGTTGTTTATCCATAAAGTTTGTCTGTATAAAACGTCACGACAGGGTTGTCATATTTCCTCCACCAACTGACGGAGCCAAACCACACATTTAGATGTCTCACACTCACAAACATACAACACGTGGCCCGTTAATATTCACAGCCCAACTCCAGAAATAAATATATAATATGTCGTATGGATAACTGCATACTAATCACAAACATCCAGGAGTGACGTAGCACATGGCGTTTGGTTTGTAGCATGTAATATCATCATGGACGTATTAGGTGAGGTGAGGTGAGGTGAATTGGGTTTAACGTCGTGCTTGAGAATATTTCGCTCATATGACGACGTCCATGCGTGTGTATGTGTATGTGCGGCTGCTTGTACTAGCCCAGACTGAAGCTGGTTTTATAATGCTAGCCCACTGAGATACCGTGCCGCAGTGAAGCATGGATACCCCACTCAGACACATTATACTGACTCCGAGCCGACCAGTCCTTGTTGTACCCATTAATGCCGAGCGCCAGGCAGGGACCAACAAGTACCATATTTTAACGTCTTTTGGTATGACGCGGTCGGGGATCGAACCCGCGACCTCCGCTCTAACCACTACACCACGGAGGCGGTCTGGACGTATTAGGTTTGCAAAGATACCCGTGAAGATCGGGTAAGAAATGACCCATGCTTGTCGTAAGGGGCTACTAACAGGATCGGGTGGTCAGGCTCGCTGACTTGGTTGACACATGTCATCGTATCCCAGCGAAGATCAATGCTCATGTTGTTGATCTTTGTCCAGACTCGACTATTTACAGACCGCCACCATTTAGCTGAAATATTCCTGTGTGCGGCGTAAAACAACAAGCAGACAAACGTTCTACAATTTTTACCCGGAATCAACTGTTTCCACGTCCACAGCGTATTCTCTCTGGATATATTATATGGTACTCGTTCTTAGACTTGATCAGTTGTGGCACCACGAAACCCACCACTACAGACAGGAACATTAAACCACCTACAACAGTGGAGCATTTAGAAATAGTTCTCAGGACTTTATTTTATAATATGATAAGGTAGAAACGACCGAAATGATACATATCACTGATATTAGAGAGGTTTGGGGGT
Organism: Haliotis rubra; assembly: GCF_003918875.1. Taxonomy (NCBI): domain Eukaryota; kingdom Metazoa; phylum Mollusca; class Gastropoda; order Lepetellida; family Haliotidae; genus Haliotis; species Haliotis rubra. The sequence goes on along the minus strand of NW_025765824.1, from coordinate 41,754 downwards.
TACCATGAATAGCACTCTCCTACCCAGAGTTCCATGCGGCAAGCCAGCATAGTATCTCTGCCACAGGCCAGAAAAATGTGACGATTCGTCACATCTTGCACCGTCCATTCAATATAATTTACATATTTCTCAACTCTTTTATTTTTGACGAGTCTACACAACTAATTAAACATCCCTGATAGAATGGTTTAGTTTCATTGAGAAAATATCCTAAAACATGTAACACTATTTCGATTTGCGTAGCGATCCTTTGTTTACATAAGTTGTATGGCTCCACGTGCTGTCATCGAAGCTGATGGACAGCAAACGATGCAGCCAGTTTGATATCTAAATATGTACTGTCATAGACCTTACTGTCTCAGTTGTGGAAGAATATATATGTAACAATGTAAAACATTATGAAGAGAGCGCCGAAAAGCTTTCGTGAGTCAAGTCTCTTCTTATAATGAATATGCGCGTTTGATTACAAACAAGAGAAAAGTCCGGTCACGTGGTATGCAAATTAGCCTGTGGCAGTGATGTTATGTTAGTCATCGCTGTGCCGGAGTGTGCATGAATAGAGCTCGCTGTTTCCGGCACGCCCAAGGGACGCGACTCTGCACAGCGGATTTAGGTGTTGACATACCCCTGGGACACATTACGAAACACATCTGAAGCATGGTTGCGTAATGATGCGAGTAAAGGCATTAGGTCATTTGTCCGTATCACGAAAGGTATGACAGGTTCAGCTTACCTTGCACTTGAACATCGATACTTCTGTCAAGGGGCGGTGGGGTAGCCTAGTGGTTAAAGTGTGCGCTCGCTCCCTCCCTCCTTCCCTCCCTCCCTCCCTCACTCACCGAAACCCACATACTCACTCACTCACTCACTCACCCACCTACTAACTATACTCATGCCAATAATGGTTGTCACCCCCTTCAATTCTTTTTAATTGGAGGGGTGTGGGGTGGAAGTGTGAGGTGTGTCTGGGGTTGGGGTGGGAGGGGGTGACAACCATTATTGGCATGAGTATATTTATGCTAGGTATGCTTACACTATTCGCAAAACCCCTTTTCATCAATAATTTTCAGTGATCCATTCATATATGTATATTCTGCCTTACGCACCCAATAATGGAAACTGGTTATTCCCAGGCTTTGACATTCTACATTTTTCAATGAGTTAGTGAGTGAGTGAGTGAGTGAGTTCAGTTTTACGCCGCTTTTAGCAATATTCCAGCAATATCACGATAGGGGACACCAGAAATGGGTTTCACACATTGTACCCATGTGCGGAATCGAACCCGGGCCTTCAGCTTCAGCTTTAACTACTCGGCTACCACCACCGACCAACATTTATTTCAGTGATTACGTTACATTGTTCCCTGACCCATGCTTTTCATTCAGGAAAGCGTCTCTCTGACGTTTACACATTTTTCATTTCCAGATTTACTCATATACCAAAGATGGCAGTACACACTACATCTGTGTCGGCTCTGTCTCACCTGCAAGGTACATACTGTAGTCATATGATCCTGTTAAATCCACAAACCATCCTGAAAATGAAAAAAAGTTTGTATAACTGCAGTTTGCTCAAGACAAATTTCAAATCACAAACTTACTTCTGAAGTATTATGTTGTTTGGTTGTTGTCTTAAGTTGGTTGGTTGGTTTGTTGTTTAACGTGAGTAATCGAGTCTGGATCAGACAATCCAATGATCAACATCATGAACATCGTTCTAAACAAATGGGATACGATGACATGTGTCAACCCAGTCAGCGAGCCTGACCACCCGATCCCGTTAGTTGCCTCTTACGACAAGCATAGTTGTGGAGATAAATTCTAACCCGGACCTTCACGGGTTATTGTTTTAAGCCACATTTAGCTATGCCAGCTATATTATGCTATCAATTATGGACTGTGAACGACACAATCCAAAAGACTCACACCGTGAGCATTGATATACGTACATGGGAGACTTGGAAGTCACAAGCAAAATGAGAGACTAGTAAGTCAAAATCAAAAGAATTTTCAAAATATTTACATTGTGTTCATATTACATATTGTGTTAAAGAACTTAATAGCCCCCCCAAAAAACAAACAAACCCAACAACAAACAAAAAAAAAAAAAAACAAACAAAAAAACCAAAACCAACACAAAACAAAAACGAACAGACAGACAAAAAATACAACAAAAAACAAAAAAACAAAAAACGTTCTTTAGTATATCAGTTTTTACGTCTAATATATATGTTTCCTTGTTTGAAAGAAATATCGGTGAAAGTTTTAACCGACAGGACATTTGCAAATATCTGAAGCGAATTTTGTGAACATTCTCTCTCATACTCACCTGCTAGCGGTGGCGCCACAAGCAAGCCAAGCCCAGCACAAATCAAAGTCACCCCGAACGCTGTCGCCAGCCTTGTCACACCGACACATTCTATTGTCAGGATAGGGGTAAGAGCATACGATCCGCCCAGGTACGTTCCGATGAGAATAACAGCTATCAGCTGAGTAACATATGTTTTGGCAAAGAGAGGCATTAAACAAAATATTGTACCGGAAGTCAACAGAACTCCGTTGTAAATGATCCACACGTTCTTCTCGCTGGCGTGTGAAAACGCCCCCAGCAGGATTCGCGACACCATGTTGGCTGGGCCGTTCACTGAGAGAACATAGGCGACCTTTTGAGGAACTGTTCCATAGTACTCACAGAAGGCTGCTAAATGAATGTTAAAGATACCACAAGATGCATTCACCAGAATCTGATTCACACAAAGCACAACGAAAGCCAAGTTCTTGAAAATATCCAACTGACTTTCAGTTGTCCCACCACTCTGAGTAACGGTTCCTATTTGAGGAGGTTCACTGTCCCCTCTGAGAATTTTACTTTCTTGCCCACTGTTCTCATTGAACGTAACCCTTGGGTGATTACCATCATCGCTTGCATTTGCTTTGATCAAACTGCAGGAATTGACATCCTCTGAAAGGCCTTCACGTCCCTCTTTGCAAAACTTTGAGAGATTTCGTCCTCTTTTTCTTTCGTGTATCGGAAACATAAGGGCTCCAAACAGGGTTATATGAAAACAGATTCCCGCCAAAATGACCAGGCACTCTCGCCATGCATAGTTGTCCAGTAGGTATCGGAACAGTAGAGGCGCGACCAGGAATCCGGTGCCGGCGGCTGAGAGGGCCACGCTCGTCACAAAAATCCGTCTTTTTTCAAAGTAGTAGCTGACAATGACGACACAGGGTGTGTAAGTTAATCCTAATCCGAGTCCTGTGTGGAAACAGACAAGTATGAATGGTGGACACAAATCATAAATATAATACTAGTAATAATCTTTGACAGCCGCAACACATTTATCTGTGTCGGTGTGTGGTCATGTGCATATAGCTAGCCCAGGTCACAAATCAGGTGAATTTAAGCAACGTTGGGCGCGGACAGGCCTTGGATGCGTGACCGTGTTCAGCCGCTTAAATCCTGAGAGTTTCTTGGACTTCTGTCCTGCCACAACGAAGCACACGTGACACATGTGGTCTCACCGCAAGTAAATTGCCTCTGTTCACCCAGCAGTAAATGGGTACCCGGTGGGATAAGTCATATGACTGTTAATCTTTATCGCCACACAGGCAGCTTGGGTTATCCGATGAAATAATGGGTCAGCGCTTTGATCATGCACAGGTGCGTGGAAATAGGCGCTTTATAAATAGCCATTATTTATTATTTTTAATAACGGAAGTGAGAACAATCCAGAGGATTCCGGGTAGGAACATAGGCCTCAACGAAATGGGTCGGGTGTACACGCTGACGTGGCTGTCCGTGTCCCATCGAACCCCAATTTCGTTGATTGATGTTCTTAATGTCAATCACAAAATTATCTGGTATTTACAGATCAACGTTATATGGCTCGGTTATGGCTAAGTTGCCTCGTTGAATAACAAACAAGTAACAGTATTCGACGATGTCAAGTATGGTTCTTTCTCACGTGATACATAAATAGATACTTATCAGTGTTTAGAAAGTAGCTGTTAATGAAGTGAAATGATAAACAGGCATACCATCATTCAGTCGACAAAGACAAGCTTCGATTGATGACAGTCAAATCTTTAAGCCGTGCCCTGAACGGACCCTTAACTATTTAGGTACTTCACCCAGTGCCATGTCCCGGAGTAAAACCTACCGGCAATAATTCCGAAGAATACAAAAAATACAGAGAGAGATGTTGCAAAACTACTTCCGGCCAGACCTCCCGCGAGGAGCAGACCGCCGAGCATCACGGAAGTCCGACAGTCGAAGTAGGAAGTGATGAGACTCGCCAGTGGACCTGCAAGTAAACGTGGTCTTCAGACGATGCTATGGAAGATTGTACAGCTTCATATTAAGGACGACATTCTCAAACACAAAGTTGAGCCATAACAGTAAACTTACATCTGTATTACCAGTGTACTATTGGTACCACAACGTTACAAGACAATGGATTCATATGTTCTCAGCTCTGTAGCCCTTTGACGAGTAGAGTGAGATGTGAAAGACATGTTGCTGAGATATCCAGTATGAATTCGTGACACCTGGTGTTCCTGTTCAGAGCGTTTCCTTTGTGTTTCCTGCTGGTAGTGATGGAAATAAAATTCAAAAACAGTATGCATTGGCCAACCAAACGCGTGGTTGTCATTGCTCTCATTTGCTCCATTCCAAATGCACCATTTTCTATCTCATTTAAGCCTGTTAAGGTTCGAATGATTGGCTATTTCCTATATACAAACACGATATGTCAGTGTAAACTTTCTTTTGCCCTTCAGTATTGTTGAACCATGGCTGCTTGTTCTTATTACGTTATACAAGCGCATAATCTTGATTCAGTACACAAAGAAGGACTACCTTGCGAATGACCAATCCAGTGACCTTCACCTCAAACGTCGCCACCAGAAACTCGAACGTCATGATGATTAAATTTTACCCTTTTAGAGTGAACGCACGTCGAGGTATCGTGGACATAATACTTACACCTATAGTGAATGACCTTGATAGTGAATAAGACCTTCAACCTAAGTGAAAAGTATTTGAAGAACATTTCTGACGGTAACGCAACTTAACGTAACATAAAACAATTTAACGTAACCTTACCTAACGTAACAACAAGAAATAGCACAAATTACACGTCACCGACAACTGAGCTAATATTGTCATCATATATGAGTATTCAAATATCCAACTCAGTTGCGTGGTTCAAGATATCAGTCACTGGTTTGTCTGGCCCAGGCTCGATTATTTTCAGGGCCAAAGCTTGAATATTGCTGACCAAACGAAATATCACTAGCTGTGAAGATCGTGATGAGCCAAAACGTAACAGAGACTTCTCTCAGTGATAAGCACATTACACGGTCATTGTCCCTTTAATGTCATGTTGATAAGGTGCCGGTTGTTAAAGTGAAAATGAAACCGGCTGACAAATATATTATTATATGTCTTCTTAACAAGACCATGTTGAACAGTAAGTGAGTGAGTGTAGTTTTACGCTGCTTTCAGCAATATTCTAGCAATATCACGGCGAGGGGCACCAGAAATGAGCTTCACACATTGTACCTATGTAAGGAATGTTGAACAGAGATGTCTGTTGTTGGTAAAAGCAGGGTATGACAATCCCCAAAATTTCAGATTAGATGTAAATCTTGCCAGCCCTGACCAAAACTTACCTGCCCACACACAAAAAATATACTAATATATATGTCTAAATTTTAACCCGACCGTCGGGCAGGTGAGTTTGAAATCTGGCAGTACGTGTTGAAAATAACCCGTCCCGAGCGGTCGGGCAGGCAGGTATTTCGAACGCTGGTAAAAGGTGACTTTGAGTGATATATTAAGAAATCGTTATAGAAACAGAAGGTGCCGCACCGCGCAGGGTGCTGTTGTACAAAACAGCCTTAACGCTAAGACTACCTGAAGTCTATGTAAAGGTATGGGAGTTACGGTCACCTTAGAGCTAAGACTACCTGAAGTCTGTGTTAAGGTATGGGAGTTACGGTCACCTTAGCGCTAAGACTACCTGAAGTCTGTGTTAAGGTATGGGAGTTACGGTCACCTTACCGCTAAGACTACCTGAAGTCTATGTTAAGGTATGGGAGTTACGGTCACCTTAGCGCTAAGACTACCTGAAGTCTGTGTTAAGGTATGGGAGTTACGGTCACCTTAGCGCTAAGACTACCTGAAGTCTATGTTAATGTATGGGAGTTACGGTCACCTTAGAGCTAAGACTACCTGAAGTCTATGTTAAGGTATGGGAGTTACGGTCACCTTAGCGCTAAGACTACCTGAAGTCTGTGTTAAGGTATGGGAGTTACAGTCACCTTAAGGTATGTTAATGTATGGGAGTTACGGTCACCTTAGCGCTAAGACTACCTGAAGTCTATGTTAAGGTATGGGAGTTACGGTCACCTTAGCGCTAAGACTACCTGAAGTCTGTGTTAAGGTATGGGAGTTACGGTCACCTTAGCGCTAAGACTACCTGAAGTCTATGTTAAGGTATGGGAGTTACGGTCACCTTAGCGCTAAGATCTCTTCATACAACAGCACCCTGAACACAAAATTTACTTTACCTGCTAAAAACATGAGCGAGGCATACACTGACGTGACCCAGGCTGTGAGGCCCACACTCTGCTTGAAGTGCTCCAACAGAACCACCTGGAACATCCCACCCATGTAACACACTCCTGACAGCAGGAACCCGTTCATATAGGACGCCACCAGAACCACCCACGCCCAGCCTCCGTCTACGTCCTTCTTCGTCATGGCGGTGTCTGCCGAGATGTCACCTCTGAAATGAAACAAGCTCATTTCACCAGTGCCAACCTGCGTGATATGTGAACCAATACAGATTATGAATGCATGAAAAATGAATGAACGAGGAGATAAATTCTTCTAAAATTGTGAAACTTCACAAATATGTACAGCGCATGGAGTGTTATCCCTCCCTTCAGCCCAGGGGGCGGGGGTAGCCTAGTGGTTAAAGCGTTCGCTGACGCCGAAGACCCGGGTTCGACTTCCCACATGGGTACAATGTGTGAAGCCCATTTCTGGTGTCCCCCGTCGTGATATTGCTGGAAAATTGCTAAAAGCGGCGTAAAATTAAACTGACTCACTCACTCTACAGCCCATATAGCTGGAATACTGCTGAGTGCGACGTTAAACAACGAACCAACCCTCCCTCTCGTTACATAACACGAGTCCTGCCTATCGCAGCGAGTCTGTCTGTGTCAGAGGTTTCACATTTACAGGATATCATGTGAAACAAACCGTATGTCGTGAGAGATTGGAAACAGTCTGTGAGTTGAGAAAAATCATGGTCACGTCTGTAGTATATCGGCTTTATCGTGACAGAAAGCAGATTAAAAAATAATAGCACGTGCACATGTTCTATTTGAGGTGTGAGTGAGTGAGTATGGTTTTACGCCGTTTTTAGCAATATTCCAGCAATATCACGGCGGGGGACACCACAAATGGGCTTCACATATTGAGCCCATGTAGGGAATAGAACCCGGGTCTTCGGCGTGACGAGCGAACGCTTTAACCACTAGGCTACCCCACCGCCCCTCTTTTTTAGAAACCATTCTTAAAAATTAATCGAAGTAGTTTTCTGAAATGCGTCGCTAACGGGAATATTCCTACGCTTTAGACTATGACAGCCAGGGCCTCCTTTCACAAAGCACTAAGGTGATCGTAAGTTACTAAGGAAACCTTAGTGCAATGTTAAACAAAGGGAGTTAAAGTTAGCCTTAGTAAAGGTAACTTCAAAAAGGAGGGAATTGACGTTTAATGTTAGTGATTAGGTGAGCATAGTTTTACGCCGCTTTTATCAATATTCCCGCAATATCATGGCGGGGAACACCAGAAATGGGCTTTACGCATTGTACCCATGTGGGGAATCGAACCCGAGTCTTAATCACTTGACGAACCCATCGTCCCCTGGTCTACTCTTAGGTCATAGTGAAGAGCAAACATGTTGAATCGAAAATCTCTTGTGTGTGTTTGTCCTGAAAAGCCACACTCAACATTATTCAGGCTACATGATAGTGTTCTGTCAGTATTCCACTATTACTTTGTTGCTTAACGCCGCGCTCTGCAATGTTTCAGCTATATCACTGTGGTGGGTAAACAATCGAATCAGAAGGACCGCCTCCGTGGTGTAGTGGTTAGAGCGTCCGCCCGGAGAGCGGAAGGTCGCGGGTTCGATCCCCGACTGCGTCATACCAAAAGACGTTAAAATATGGTACTTGTTGGTCCCTGCCTGGCGCTCGGCATTAATGGGTACAACAAGGACTGGTCGGCTCGGAGTCAGTATAATGTGTCTGAGTGGGGTATTCATGCTTCACTGCGGCATGGTATCTTAGTGGGCAAGCATTATAAAACCAGCTTCAGTCTGGGCTAGTACAAGCAGCCACACATACACATACACACGCATGCACGTCGTCAAATGAGCGAAATATTCTCAAGCACGACATAAAACCCAATTTCACCTCACCTCGAATCAGAAAGACACAATCCAAACATTTGGATAAGAAATTAATGTATCATCCCGGTTATCATTGTAATCAAACAGTTCTTGTGTGTTCATATTAACGGTACTGAAACAAGATGATCACAGCATTTCCCACTATGTGAAATACTGGGTTCACAGATGTTGTAGCCTTTGACATGAAGGTTCATATGACCTCATTAAGCTTCTGCCGATCAGGTCTGGTTAGGCAAGAGGACACGTTTCCATTAGGTCACCAGCTTAATCACTTCCCTTCAACCCCTTGCCAGTTCTTTAGTCAAATCTGACTTTGCGTTTGCTTACATGTTGAATTATAACTCTTTTTTCGGTTTATTTGGATTCTTTTCATAACCCAGGACATTAAACTTTTCGGTTATTCAATTTCTTCATTCGTATCTGCACAAGTACTCAAAGTGAAATGAGTTATTCTTCTTTTAAAAGTATTTTGCGTATTGTAAGGAAATACGCAGCGTATCTGGCGTTCTGGAGACGTATCAATGCATTATCCCCTTGCACAAAACACCTCCTCTCCTTTCCCTGGTTCCATAACCCAATGGAAAATTGAGGAAAGTCATGCCAAATGAGAGATCACAGATAACGTTTTTTGAACTGAAGACACACATATCACAGTAAAGCATAATGTTAGCTTTTTCTCCATTCCTTAAAATACAAAACGACAAAGTAACAAGTACAACCAATAAATACATCAAGAATACTGTGGAAATGTTCGTAATCGACACTTTGTCTTCTAAACTTATCTTCTATATTTACATGGCGAAATGGGCCGCCTCCGTGGTGTAGTGGTTAGAGCGTCCGCCCGGAGAGCGGAAGGTCGCGGGTTCGATCCCCGACTGCGTCATACCAAAAGATGTTAAAATATGGTACTTGTTGGTCCCTACCTGGCGCTCGGCATTAATGGGTACAACAAGGACTGGTCGGTTCGGAGTCAGTATAATGTGTCTGAGTGGGGTATCCATGCTTCACTGCGGCATGGTATCCCAGTGGGCTAGCACTATAAAACCAGCTTAAGTCTGGGCTAGTACAAGCAGCCACACATACACATACACACGCATGCACGTCGTCAGAGCGAAATATTCTCAAGCACGACGTTAAACCCAATTTCACCTCACCTCACCTCACCTCACATGGCGAAATGTGTGAGATATTGATATTGACAGACAGTAGTACCGTTGAACTATGCACGCAATGACAAATATAACAATAGTTATGTCCTCACCATCCATCAGTCTCGGCATAAACATTTTTATGAAAACTGTGGAATATAGTTAATAGCGTCATTTCTCGTCTTCAGAATCAATGAGAGACACGTATTGTTCAAATATATCTACTGCTGTAACAATCGTTATATCCGATGATAAGATGCTTATAATTGACATTGTAATATTTTCAGGTCACTAAAGAGGTAGGAAAATGAAAAAATGTCTCGGCTTCAACAACTGAAGACAGAATGTTTCCATTTTACATTTATGCAGTTGCCTGTGAAGCATGACCATGTGTACAATATCAATTATAAGCATCTTCTATTTAGCAAGTGATTTTAGTTTTACGCCGCTTTTAGCAATATTCCAGCAATATCACGGCGGGGGACACCAGAAATGGGCTTCGCACGTTGTACCCATGTGTGGAATGGAACCCGGGTCTTCCGCGTGACGAGCGAACGCCCCCTCTACTGTTAGGTCTTTGTTGACATATGGATGAGCGATCGTGCTGTTTTCTCTTTTCCTTTGGTTTATTAACTTGCAATTGCGTGAACATTTTAGATAATCAGTGGGATCAATAAATACAAGAGTACACAACCCAGTATAATTACGATGCTCACAACGTCTAGAACATGACTCATGTCAACAGTCCTACTAGTAATGGATTCCTTGAACGTTGTAGGCTCGTGACTTGGGTCATTGATCAATGGCGGTAAACACCACGAACACTCGGCTTTCTGCGGGACATATTCCACTGTTTGTAGATATAAATCGACATGGCAAATGGATATCCCAGTCTTGACTGTCCTCCGAAAGAGATTCCTGTTGGCGTAAAGGGACAAATATACTCATGGAAACAAATAAGGGAACACGTGAAAGTACAAGTGTTCCTTTATTCTTTTCCAGGTTTCTTCACAAGGTATGTATTGCACTGTGAATGAAATTCTGGACATAAATAAAGGAACACTTCTACTTCCATGTGTTCCCTATTTCATTTCTATGAGTATATGTGTGAAGTCACCGTTTGTTTGTTGTTGAACACCCCACTCAGCAATATTCCAGGTATATGGTGGCGGTCTGTAAATAATAGGGTGTGGACCGGTCATTCCAGTGATCACAGCATGATCATCGGTCTACGTGATTAGGATACGCTGACATGTGTCAACCAAGTCAGCGAGTCTGATCTCCCGATCCCTTCAGTCACTCACAAGCATGGGTTGGTGAGTACCAAATAACCGGGATCTTCACGGGTCAGTTGATCACTGAAGATCAACGATAACACCAGGTGTTCCAAAAAGGCTGAGCATGTCCTGTCATGAAAATTTGTTAGGCCAAACAGTGGTGCAAATGAACGCAACCAAAACAAACAATTAGAGAAGGAGTCATGGCACATCACGGTTTTTGCAACATTCATTTTCCTGTTTGTTTCAGTCAGTAGCCGTACGTTACATCACCACATCGCCGTTTGAAGTAGATGCTGTGAAGTAGATGCCTGCTTTCACAATGAACACACCACACAAGGATCTACTAAACAAAGACTGGCGTTTAACGATCAATGTATTGCTAACCAGTCCGTTAAAGTAAGTGAGTTGGGTTGTTCATATGTTTAGCAATATTCCAGCAATATCTCGGAGGGGGACATCATAAATGGCTTCACATTGAGGACCGATTTGGGGAATTGAACTTCGGCGTGATGAGCGACCGCTTTAACCTAGAGACTACCCTACCGCTACAGAGAAGCAGTAAGATAAGATGAACACACCTTGTATGCAAACCAAAAATGGGATCAAAGATTATCGTGACTTACCTTCCGCACGAATCGAATCTGCTCTGGACTACAGGGCGACGAAGGACGAATATGCTTTTCAGCGTAACAGCTGGACTATTTTCATATTCATGTCAGTCATGTAACACGCCCCTTCAGCTTATATTAGCAGTATATCACATCGTTGCTTTTGTATCGCGTTATTTCTGTGGAAACTATGTTGATGTTCATAACATTTTGTTTTGACAATACACTTGTCAGGAATGTACCCCTGTAATGTAAGCATGGCATGGAAGCTACTGTACTAACGAGCTTCTGCAGTTCATTATGTTTCTGAGTAATTGGTTTATTCAATAAAGGGGTCATAGGCCCATTATACAGTTACATGAGTCATATCATGAAAGTGGAAATCTGGAGCGCCATAGCACTGTACACTGTGCATCAATAAACATACACTTAATGGGTTGTAAAAGTTTTGTTAAGGTAATTGTTACGTTGTTTGAATGCAAGGAACTTCGCTAAACGATTTAAAATACCTAAATCGTGTGATGTGCAAAGTAATACAAGTTTATCATAAGAAGGATGAGTAGAATAGAGCTCAGGCAAAATTGTATGTCTGAGATTATAGCAAAAAGGACATTCCAAACATATGTGATATTCTGTCTCAATTACAGGTATAACACAAAATGGACATAATCTAGAATTTCTTGTCAGACCAGATTTTCTTCCAGACTCTATCATTAACTGATGACCTGAACAGCGAAATATACTCAGAGCCTTACGATAAGCTGGTACATCCAGAGAAGTTAAATACACCTCTCTCTCAAAAGAAAGTTTAATGTCACAATATAAATTCAGTTTATGATAGGAATGAATACGTGTAAACCAAGTTTGTGTATCGATATCAATACATCTATTTCTGAAGGTTTCTATAAAAAGACGAAAGATCTAAGTCTAGTTGGTTTTACCATACATATCCAAAACCATACTTGTCTATTAGCTGTTTTGCTGTTTTTCTTGTAACGCCCAACAAGGTATTCCAATTTCTGCTAGTCTATGTTGATAAAGATAAGCATTTGATAAGATTATATTGTCATTCTGTTGAATCAACCGTACCCAAAAACTGATAATTCTTACAAATTGATTTACTTTCACTGAATAACGACCTTATTCACCACGAGCTAAAATATTTGGAACTCCTCTTGGAAGATGCAATATTTCCTTTAAGAATTTATCATGTACATTAAGAATATCTTGAGAAGGATGGAAACCCCAAATTTCTGTAGCATACATCAATATAGGTAATATCTTAACATCGAAAAGTTTTAATAGCACATCTAATGGCAAATTAGTAAACATATGGATTCCACTTTTAAAGAAAACAAAGTTTTCAAAGCTTGCTGCGACAAAATCTTTTGGGTTACAAACCAGCTTCCAGATGATGACAAATGAATACCAAGATATTTATAAGTGGGTACAATGTCAAGAGGGGCGGTGGGGTAGCCTAATGGTTAAAGCGTTGGCTTGTCACGCCGAAGACCCGGGTTCGAATCCCCACATGGGCACAATGTGTGCAGCCCATTTCTGGTGTCCCCCGCCGCGATGTTGCTGGTATATTGCTAAACTGAAACGTTCATATTTGCGAAGTCGCCCGGCCTTACTGAAAACAATTATCTTACTTTTGTCAGTGTTTATTTTAAGTTTCCATCTATTACAATATAAAAGCAGTTTATCTAGACGTTTCTGTAACCCGTTTCTGGAACAGCAGATTCTAATCTATCATAGTATGGAACAATCCGGAGGTCATTCTAACACGTCACCATTCTTATTCTGGAAACCCTTTTGTTCAGAAACTCTAAGCGCTGCGGGCAGTTTCTGACAAAGGATTTCACCTTTGGTGATTTTAACACCCGGTGTTACCGTTGATCATTGATGTGTATACATATCTTCAAGAAAGAAGGAGAAAATATTCAGAGTAACAAAGCACCGCGTGGTCACTGGAATAGTGTGTGAGTGAGTTTAGTTTTACGCCGGACTCATCAATATTCCAGCTATATGGCGGCAGTCTGTAAATAATCGAATCTGGACCAGTCAATCCAGTGATCAAAAGCATGAGCATCAATCAACCTAGTTGGGATACGATGACATGTGTCAACCAAGTCAGCGAGCAGGAACCCCCGATCCCGTTAGTCGCCTCTTACGACAAGCATGGATTGCTGAAAACCAATTCTAACCCGGATCAGCACGGGTCCGGTACCTAAACAACCCGTTTGGGGTCTCTCATAGTTATCGGACAACTTCATTGTCAGGTTCCGTTTCCCTCATGAGAGAAATATGATATCACCAAGCACACTTTTCTGAACTGTTTTAAAACCACGAAGGGATACAAACCTGCCATCTTTGCGTTTGACGTCCATCATGGTGCCAGCTGCGCTATACAGATTGTTGTCACAAATGTCAATGTTTGTAGAGACCATTGTCATTGTTTATCGTCCGTTTGGCTCAAAATCGGACCGATGAATTGCAATCTAACTCGGAAACTACTAAACATATAATACTCAATGAAACACTGATCATAATCAAAACATCATACCAACTCTGTGATGTTTTGTCCTAAATTTTTGTCCGAATTTATGTCCTAAAAATAAAAAAGTTGTTTAACAAACTATTATCATTAAAATTTGCCCTCAGTTCTCTATTTGTTACGAGGGAGGGGTGCAACGAGAGGAACAGCCAGGTGTGCGAGAAAGGATGGAGACAGCACAGCACAGGTATAGTTTGGCATGAAATGCATGTGGACCCGTTTTTTTGTAAATATCTCTTCATCCAATGACCAAATCGATCTCAAACTGTGCAAGTGGATGTTTTGTCAGACAACCTAATCACATTGTAAATCACCGATTTTATGCATTTGTATTAAAGAATCTGTCTATGTAACTGTCAACAAAATAAACAGCAGAACGCAGAAGGCTTGCAGATGGAGGGAGCCTTTGACCTGTAACAGCGGCAGTGTTTGGTCATAAAGGTCAACGATCGTCAATGTAGGTCAGCTATGCTGATGACCCTGATGTCAAAAGAATCTAACTTTGGATGCCTACCTTTTTGTACAAGGTTTTGTTTATTGGTTGTTGGTTTATTTTTCATAATTGTTAGCACGATGTTCTTTTTCATGCCAAGAGCAAAAGTTGTACGTTTCATGTAATCCGACACCTTATAAATCGGTTTGCTACGTTTGCTCTCTTTTTTATAAAAAATTAAACACATTGCTAATTAAACGTTTAGCATCATCTGAATAAGCTTTCATGATGACAGCAAGAAGTAGTCAATGTTAATGATTCAAACGGTCTATCACTGTGCAGTGCACAGGTAACTATCATGAACTGCACGTGCATTTACCTTTATGACCCAACACTGCCGCTGTTACATGTCAATGGCTCCCTCCAACTGCAAGCCGTCTGCGTTCTGCTGTTTATTTTGTTGACAGTTACATAGACAGATTCTTTAATACAAATGCATAAAATCGGTGATTTACAATGTGATTAGGGTGTCTGACAAAACATCCACTTGCACAGTTTGAGATCGATTTGGTCATTGGATGAAGAGATATTTACAAAAGACCGGGTCCACATGCATTTCATGCCAAACTATAAATGATTCAATAACTTTGTCGGCACTTGTGCATGTGCTCCGCGTACACCTGGCTGTTCCTCCCTTTGCAGTCCTCCCTCGTAACAAATAGTGAACTGTGTCAACATTTTAATGATAGTTTGTTAAACATTTTTGTTATTTTGATGAGTCTCGTCTGTAGTTAAAACATTAAAAGACCAATAATTCATTTTACAAAGAAGTGGTGCCGCACAACTGGACCTAAAACATTAAAAGACCAATTCGTTCTACATTGTTTTAGACAATAGAGCATGCAAAATTAGACGAAACCATGAAACGCATCATATTACAAAATGGAGCAGCTCAGCTGTGGCCATTAAAAGTATTTGGTACAGCTCAAACTGAGATATATTCTTAAAACACCAACTCATTGTCGCACACCTAAACTTGAGTTGAACCAGAAAAGACCAACTCATTGTCGCACACCTAAACTTGAGTTAAACCTTAAAAGACCAACTCATTGTCGCACACCTAAACTTGAGTTAAACCAGGAAAGACCAACTCATTGTCGCACACCTAAACTTGAGTTAAACCAGAAAAGACCAACTCATTGTCGCACACCTAAACTTGAGTTAAACCTTAAAAGACCAACCCATTGTCGCACACCTAAACTTGAGTTAAACCAGGAAAGACCAACTCATTGTCGCACACCTAAACTTGAGTTAAACCAGAAAAGACCAACTCATTGTCGCACACCTAAACTTGAGTTAAACCTTAAAAAGACCAACCCATTGTCGCACACCTAAACTTGAGTTAAACCAGGAAAGACCAACTCATTGTCGCACACCTAAACTTGAGTTAAACCAGAAAAGACCAACTCATTGTCGCACACCTAAACTTGAGTTAAACCTTAAAAGACCAACCCATTGTCGCACACCTAAACTTGAGTTAAACCAGGAAAGACCAACTCATTGTCGCACACCTAAACTTGAGTTGAACCAGAAAAGACCAACTCATTGTCGCACACCTAAACTTGAGTTAAACCAGAAAAGACCAACTCATTGTTGCACACCTAAACTTGAGTTAAACCAGAAAAGACCAACTCATTGTTGCACACCTAAACTGGAGTTAAACCAGAAAAGACCAACTCATTGTCGCACACCTAAACTTGAGTTAAACCAGAAAAGACCAACTCATTGTTGCACTGCTAACTCTCAACCTGTTGCTCATTCTTGCACTTCTAAACTTCAGTTAAACCTTAAAACACCAACTCATTGTCGCACATCTAAACTTGAGTTAAACCAGAAAAGACCAACTCATTGTTGCACACCTAAACTGGAGTTAAACCAGAAAAGACCAACTCATTGTCGCACACCTAAACTTGAGTTAAACCAGAAAAGACCAACTCATTGTTGCACTGCTAAACTTGAGCTCAACCTTAAAAGGACAACTCATTCTCGCACTTCTAAACTTCAGTTAAACCTTAAAACACCAACTCATTGTCGCACACCTAAACTTGAGTTAAACCAGGAAAGACCAACTCATTGTCGCACACCTAAACTTGAGCTAAACCTTAAAAGGCCAACTCATTATACTGGAAGTTGCGCTGGTCAGCTGGCGCGAAACCATTAAACGACAAACACATTATGCTAGTAAGTGGCATTAGTCGACATTAGTCGACTGGAGGTAAACATTAAAACACAAAGGGTGTCACAGCTGGAACAACTAGAGCTGAAACATATGAAGTATAACTCATGTAGAAAAAAATGCGTATCGACTAAAAGTAAAACATTTAATAGACAGTGGTGCGTATCAACTGAAGGAATACCTTAAATGCCTACATAGTTTAAGCAGTATTTGGGTCAGATGAGTTCGTTGCACCAGAAAGTGGCGCGGCTTAGCATGTAAAAACAAACTGTTTATAAAGACATGTGATGCAGCTTAGATGGACGTGAATCGGTAAAAGATCCAACACGTTCTATACTGAGTCAAAAAAGAAACTTCACATTCTTTCTTCAGGGCACTATAAAAGAACAAGAGATGGTAAGATGGTTAAATTGTTATTATTTCATTGCTGAGATCTGTGTGATGTACTCGATACACTGACAGTGCCATAATCAGTTCCATTAGGCTACACCGCCTTTCCAAAACATGGGTATACAGAATGTCAAGTCACAAGAATAAAAATGCGAAATTTCTCAGTTCAATATCGTGTATGGCCGCCCTGCGCATTCACCACTGCCAAACACCATCTCCTCATCGACTGCCTGATGCTTGTGAACACGTGGTTGGGGATTCTGCGCCATTGCTCTTGCAAGGCAGCGCCAAGTTCCTGCAAATTCTGAGGTTGGTTCCTAAGACCACGAAGCCTTCTCCCAAGTGCATCCCAAACGTGCTCTATTGGATTAAGGTCAGGGGACCTCGATGGTCAGTCCAAGACGTTGATTCCAGCGTTCGTTTTGAAGGAAATGTCGTGTCAACATCGCAGTATGCGGCCGAGCATTATCATGCTGGAACTGTAGACCTGGGCCATGAGCCGCCATGAAAGGAACGAGTTCAGGGGTGAGCACCTGGTGACGGTAAGCAGCAGCTGTGAGGTTTCCACGGATGACCAGAAGTCAGGAGCGGTTGTTCCCACAGAAAGCACCCCACACCATGCAACTTCCGCCCCCGAATATGTCGACTTCCTTTACACAACATTGGGCATACCGTTCACGACGTCGTCTCCAGACTCTATGCCTGCCGTCCGCGAATCTGAGGGTAAACCTGGATTCATCGCTAAAGACGACTCGATTCCAGTCTCTCTGGGTCCATCGGAGGTGACGTTGGGCCCACAGCAGACGTTGACGTTGATGAAACGGCGTCTATATTGGCCCACGATATGGACGTCGAGAATGGAGATTGGCAGCCCGCAACCGATTTCGAATGGTCTGTGAGGACAGTCGACCTCTAAACATCTCAGCCCTGTTTCGTGTAGCCGGCAGAAATCTGTCACGTAGGTGACGTAGGACGATTTGACGGTCTTCTGCTCGTGACGTCACACGTGGACGACCCGACCTCGGGCGATCAGAAGTGGTGCCAGTTTGTTGTAGACGACCTCGCAAGTCATACACAGTACGACGGCTGCATACCATTGCTCTTGCGACGTCAATAACTGATCTTCCCGCTTGCAACATGCCAACGGCACGTTCACGTTGCACATTTGACAATCGTGGCATTTCAAGTACCGTTAGAACTGTGGTTTAAAAGTGTTTTTTTCAATTCTTGAGGCCAATGCAAACACGTGCATATGGAGAAAACTTCGATGCGAAGATCACGTGATCGACTGCACGTGCAAAACCTGATTTGGCACTAACGTCATTTGCACGACGAATGGATGGGTTTGAGTTGGTTTTGCTAACGTTTTTCTAGAGTCGACAGATAGGGATCCCATTTCGGATACATAGATGTATCATAAGGGAACATTATTCATTATTTTTCAAATTACATTTTGTGAAGATTGTAGCGCTAAGATGATCGTAACTCCCATACTTTAACATGGACTTACGACAGTCGTAGCGCTACGATCGCTTTGAGTAACGGGACAAGGGCAAGGCTCACCTTGAGCTGAACATTTGAAGAAAAAAACACTTAGTCAAAGGAAGTGGCGCAACTCAGCCGGAGCTACAACATTAAAAGACCTGCTATATATATTACCTGAAACATTAAATGAAAATCTGATATACAGATATTACGCGGTTCAACTGGAGCTGAAATATTGAAGGGCAAATTCCTTATGGGAGGAGGTGGTGAGGTGAAATTGGGTTTAACGTCGTGCTTGAGAATATTTCGCTCATATGACGACGTGCATGCGTGTGTATGTGTATGTACGGCTGCTTGTACTAGCCCAGACTTAAGCTGGTTTCTTTAACCCCCCTGGATGCCACAGGGACATATATGTCCTTCCCTTTCAACCCTCAATTTCAAGTCCAATAAAAATCAAAATATCCCACGCACACAAATACACTTCACAGTTTCGAATTCTGCGGGACATTTCCTGTTTCTTGATACCATCCAATATTATTTTAGACAAAGCTCAAGTGCTGAAAATGACCTTTCCAAATAGGCTTCATCGAAAATGTCGCCATTTTTGCCACAGTACGAAATCGCGATTCACAGCGTTATTTGCTGTATGTTTTGAAATGTGAAAATCGGATAATTACTGGGAGTATTGAATTTCAAAAATAACATACTCATGATCACTGATATCAGTTTTACATGAAATCGCTAATTATAATTCTGAAACGTTGCCGATGAATGTAGAATCGGTTGGGATGTTTTCGAAAATGCACTTACACGAACGCCATAGAGCGCTTTCCGCCATATTGGATAGTGTTTACAAAATCACGTTTTGCGAAGGCCGGTGTTGAGACGCCTATTACATCACGTATATTTCATATTCAGCTTCGAAAAATGCATCACTGAATTCCCCATACATTTTAGAAACAAATTGCAACTGGTCTTCGTCACCAATACCAACTGTCCACATAAAATGAGACGAAACATATTGGGTGTGAAAACGATCGCTGTGCTCGAAAGACTGCGCTGGTTCGAAATGTAAACAAAGACAAATTCCGATTTTACACTGCGTAGCATTTTCTGAAATTTTTCAACATTCATCCGTCTATTCATTGCTTGCAATGGCTCAATACCTTTGGAATATGCATGGAAAGAGTATCGTAGTAAGAAATAGGAAATTATAAATAGATACAATGCAATGATTTGATAATTCATAAGAAATTGTCAAAGTTTCCGTGCAGCGTGACGCCATGACTGACGCAAAATCACGCAGAACGACAACTGTAATTATCAGCATTTCTGGCTTCTTCTCTTACTTACGGTGAAAACGATAAATACATATAACAATACACAGATAGTCAGAATCATTCTGATTACTTACATGTCACATTTATGTACAAACGATCCCTGAATCAATTGAAGGATCCTCGCAAAATCCTGTGTATCCTTGACAGCAAAGCCGCCATTTTGTAAGAAATAGGTCAACGATGGTGATGTCATACGTCAACATTGTTGTACATATTAGGCAATTTCTTTGAGGTGAAGGTCGGTTGAACAAGGGTAAACACAATCGCCCAATCCTTCCGATTACACTGTCAGTATTATGATGTATATTTTGCGGATAGTTCAGATACTTTTTTTATGAAACTGACCTCAGTATCTACATTTAGCCTTGTCCAATATCATATCATACGTGCATATAGGATTTACGGTGTTTTATTCTTTGAAAGTTTTTGATTGTTTGAATCATATTTACATAAGAAATTGACACATTTAGTGCAGTAGACCATATTCTAAACCTTTACACAAGTGTTAGAAGATCAAACGTAGCCATAACTGCAATTACTTTAGTTCCTATGATGTACAATATTCAATGCATTTGAACTAATATTGCAATGAGCAGGTTAATGAACGGCGATTTGATTAAACCTTATATGTAAAACTGATAATATTTAATGAAAATGATTTATGTATGTTATGAAATGTATATGCACACACATTTAAAGGAATTGTCTTGTTCATTACACTTTTTTTGTGTCGTTTTATAGAGAAAACAATGATGTATATTGATTGGCCAGGTGCGCGTTTGTCGGAAACGTTTTATGATTCACTATCATTGTTTTCGATAATATAATCAATTCATATTCGATTTAAAAATATTGTGATGACAGGATATCAAACTCTAACTATATTTATACGAAAATTGTTTAAAAATATATATACCATGTCATGCCTTCATTAATTTGGACAAATCTTACATCCATATTCTAATATTTAGTACGTACTAGTTCCATATATAAAAAGCTATCTTTTTGCATCTTCCATTGCATACTTATGAAGAGAAATAGCTACATAGTCATAAATAAAGAAAATTCTTATCCTAAACAAAATATTCGGGTGTTGTGAAATGTTATTTTTCATTTTCGTTAAATTGATGCCAAACAGGTGCGCGTGTTGCTCATGATAAGATACACAATATATCAGTCAAACTGTCTAATTGTTGATATATTCAGGACACTATTTAAATGGAAAAACCAGTCATTTTATGTTTTGTTTAAAGAGTGTTAATTCTGACAAAGAAGCCGAGTCCTTTCACACAGTAAATGGAAATTAGGTGCGATATATACTAATCAGCATACCAATGTCGTCCTTTTCCGACGTCGCAAAATGCATAAAACAAGCAATGACGTCAACTAAAATGTTGTATTATTTTCAGCAATTTCATTACATTTCAAGATATGGCTAGTATTCTGGTAATAACGATGCACAATTAGTCAAAATACATCTACACAAACAGGAGAATATGGGAATCTAAGAACTAACTTATATATCGGATAGGGCCATTCAAATCGCTATTACGTGCTTTCACATGTAGTTCGTTGTCATCTTTTCTTATAAACTGTGAAACTACCAAAGCGTATCCGCTCACATTGGGGAACTTTGAATTGGAATAGTTTGGTTCACCGTGAACAAAAAATAACGAAAATATAGCGTCCGTATCCACAACAAATTCTCTCCAAGTGATCTGAGTTACATTGACCAAGTGTTAAGCATAACGGAGTTATGCCCCCTTATCCTTATACGTGTATGGCCTCTCTGTCGTTGTCTGACGTCATAGAAGAAAATCCATTTTTTGACATTTATTGCGAGTCATTTTTAATGTTGAGCGTATAATGTTATGCATAAGCACATAAATCCAATTCACATACACTTATGTCGTTCAGATATCAGGCTGTATTTTCTTCGCTCACTCTTTCCGGAAAGATGCCAAAATAAAAAAATCGTAGCACAGTGCTTTTATCGGTGCGCGATAAAAGGCGGAGAAATTTCCTGTTTTTTAACGCATAACAAATATTTGGACAACATTTAGCAAGGTCTATTTCTCAAACCGCAGAGGTTGTTGCACTTATATTTATACCAACGGATAGGAAATTTAATATTCTACATTTCTGTGTAATTTTATAGCCGTACGTAGATCCAGCACCACGCGAGCGCAATTCTCGCACAACGTTCACTTTTCAAAGCATATGAAAATGTGCGCCTGAAAAAAAACTCGGCAGCCAGGGGGTTAATAAATAATGGAATAATTCATTCATTTCATTGAAATTTTTCATGGTTTACAAAGTTAGTGACGCCGAAAAAACATTTACTGGAGCAACCATTGTTTCAAAGTCTATGTCCCACCCTACAGACAGGCGGTAGGGTAGCCTAGTGGTTAAGGCGTTCGCTCATCGCACCGAAGACATCGCGAACGTTGCCGTGTCGCTGTTTAATTGTGAGTCGAACTGAGACATTATACCCGTCGAAAAACGTAAACGCAATGTTTCCACCAGTGATGTTAGCCGAATGAAGCAACTGCAAACCAAGAAACGGGGTTCTACGGAGTAGTTTACTGTATGAGGCTGTACGAGGCGATGACAACTGGCATGCAACGTAACGTCGGTTACCAAGGCAGTGACGTCATTACAGTGACGTCATGCAAATATTGTACTACAGTACAAAACTCTTCCGCAACCTCTTTATGAAACCGGTTTCGGTTTGAAACCAAAATATTAACACAACTACGTTATTTTGCCAATTTAATGCATGTAAGACGTGGGTAATAAATAAAACACCACACTCGGTCTCATTACATACGAATTATACGAAATTCGTGACCTTCCTATGTTGTAGTATTCTCTATAGATACCCGGTAGTCATTCTAAATCTTTTGAAATGTATTTTTTGTAGCAGCGAAATAAACTTTGACTCTCACAACTAAAAGTCAAAGCTTAGATTATTCCTAACTGTGACTTTTGACATTGCTCCTGACGTCGTCGGTGATTCGAACCAATTACACAAACAATATATTATATTTGACAAAATGATATACATTATTTTTTTATCAAGAGTGAACCGTTATTGCAAGTATGTGTTGAAGCACTTTCTACTCACCTAGGTTTTTTTAACGTTCGTTCCAATCAAAACAATATTTTAGGGCTGGAAGTCACGTTGAAAATATTTTCTTCGTGGATTGTCTTCAAATGAAACCAAAATTGAAAACACAACTTTCAGAGTAGCGCTGAAGTAATCGAAACACGAGAAAAGGGAGTCTAAGCACATTGAATCAGCAATATAAGTGAATTGTTAAACGGCTTTACCATATTAATTTGTCATGCACCGCCTCATTTTAAACATTTCTGCACGTCTGCTTCCACCAAAGAGTCTGAATAACGCGCATGAAAAGTTCGTGCAACGGAAGTGTGTCCCGACTGGCTAAACTCGTAACCATGACAGCACGTGATTATTCTGGCGAACACCTGAGTGAAATATACAACGCTTTTGGCCTGATTGACACGTGTTTATGTAAACAATCTTAACCGATGGAGGTGCGGTGTTTGGGAAGTCGAAATCGAGTAAAGTAAACACAACACGAACTGCCGTGAACTGCAACGGTGAATCAACGTGTAATCAAAGTTGCAATAAATATGTGTCAAATATAATTACATGTCTGCGTGCGTGCGTACGTCCGTGCGTTTACACAGGCATTCGAGAAGTCGAAGTCCCTTTATCACAAATATGTAGTAATACGTGTACTTAAGTAAGAAATAAATAATTTAGCTATGACTAATTTCAAATTGTCCGACTCACCATTGTTCTCGGTGCATAGAGGTTGTCGTAAAAGGCCACTTACGAGATCGGGTGGTCAGACTCGCTGACTTGGTTGACACGTCATCGTATCCCAATTGTGTAGATCTATGTTCATGCTGTTGATCACAAGGTTATCTGGTCCCGACTCTATGATTTACAGACCGCCGCCATATGGCTAGAATATTACTGTGTGCGCCGTTAAACAACAAACCAACCAACCAAACCAATTTTAGTGCATAGGTTTTGTAGACATACAGACAGAAAGACAGGTTGTTTAGTATAGTCTCACCTCGTGACAGTCATTATGATAAAAACGTACATACATAATATATACATGATAAAAACTATACATAACATAAGACAATATAAGCATAAAAGTAACGAGCCACCCTGTACAGAGTTATGGCAGACTTTAAAATCATAGACCGCCTCCGTGGTGTAGTGGTTAGAGCGTCCGCCCGGAGAGGGAAGGTCACGGGGTTCGTATACTGTGTCTGAGTGGGGTATTCATGCTTCACTGCAGCATGGTATCTCAGTGAGCTAGCACTATAAAACCAGCTTCAGTCTGGGCTAGTACAAGCAGCCGCACATACACATACACACGCATGCACGTCGTCATATGAGCGAAATATTCTCAAGCACGACGTTAAACCCATTTCACCACCTCACCTTTAAAATAATAACATCTATAAAAACATTCAAATGTTAAGAACTGCAGTCACTCTATAAACTTACTGGCAAACAGGGTTAAGTTGAGCACCAACCTGATAATTGACCCGTATTAGCATGTATGAGTGCCTCCCACTGGCGCTTGCCATTGTTAGCGAAGGGGCCCAGGTTGTCCGCGATCAAGTGTAGAGCGATGTGCAAAACGCGTGGCCTGTCTCAGCAAACACCGAGTTCGAGGTGCATTTGTTTGCCTTTTACGTTAAGAAATAAATGGGAATTTATAGTCTCTCATAACCATTAATAGTTGGCTCATAAGCTACTATGCTTTATACGTTTACAGAATCTGCTTTTGATATCAGGCGTGACCTGAAAAACATAACTCTCCATCTGTCATGCAATTGTGTGAGCGTAAGATACACATGTGTACTTGCTGAAAATAAAATAAATTCATTTTGCAAATGTGAATGAATCACATTGTAATGAAGCAAAGTAGAACGTTCTTCTGTTTGGCATAAACATTACACGGTCATGCTTGAAATAACTGAAAGTAATGCCAAGGTGTCATAGGACCTATGTAACAATCCATTAATAATATCTTGTTCATGTTTATTGTGTGCCCGTGCACTGTCAACTTGATACTGGCAGCGGGATATAACAACACTAATCATCACAGTACGATTCGCTATCTGATTCACTCGTAAGACCAAGTTCGACAATGATGTTTTCCATTTCTGATTCAATCCGCGAATTCACGTTGCCAGTACCCATCTTCAATACCTTGGACATGCTTACAGCATTCCGACCATTCCTTGGAACCGATTGCTGACATTCTCTCCTCACATTGTGCCCGAAGCGATGTCTTTGTGAACTGCAAGTTTTGCCTGGCAACATGATTCTTCACATTGGCCCAAATCAACCCAAGTGGGTTCAAATCTGCATGGTACGAGGATAACCGCAGAACGATATGCCAATGTTCAGCGATATACGGGACCAGCTTTGTTAGATTTGGCAAGAAACAACAGTTCGGCTTTGAGCATTTTGTCGTTGAAGGCAATATCGTGCCTTTTAGCCAAGCTTTGATGTCATCCTTCCTATTGGCGGTTGTTAGGCACTTGTCAACTTGCTTGCTATGGTATGGAGCGTCGTCCATAACAATGACAGAGTTGGGTGGAATATTGGGTGTCAATTTTTCACTCAACCATTTTGAGAAATTCTCAAAATTCATCTCATCGTGATAATCTGCCGTTTTGAGTCTAGCGTCAAATATTAGCAGTGCATTTGACACAAATCCGTTCTCAAAGCCTGCATGCACTACTATCAGCCGATGTCCAGACCCAGACGGTGGTCGAACCCCACCTAGATCCATGTCACCCTCCAGTTGCCAATACTTTGGGACAGCATGGTGCACATGTAACCACGTTTCATCAATGAAGATGATTCGGCGGTTTTCAGCTCGGTATTTTTTAATTGTTCGTAAGTATTGCATTCGTTTTGCAACTATATCTTTCCTTTCCATCAATAGCTCGCGATTTGACAGCATTTTGCGCCATCTAAATCCCATTTGCTTCAGAGCTAACATTCTCGAGAACCCGCATAGATCTGTTTTGACCATCTCATGGATACTGTCAAGAGTTGGAAGCTGTTTTCGCACTACATATGATTTTTGCACAAGCTGGCGAATTGCACACTGGTTGAAATCATCGAGTTGGGATTTAATCACAGGACGATTTCGCGACTTGTTTGGGCTAACGAAACCACCATCCCCATTATCACGATCGACACCTTCTGCTCAGATGCGCCTCAGTGAAGAGAGAGATAAACTGGTGGCATTGCTAGCTTTTAACAGTGCCTGTTTCGTAGATGTACATTCTTTCTCCATGTGCTTAATAACATTGTATGACACTTCTCGGATCTGAGAATGTATTATCTGACCGTGCTTACCTAACTTTGACATGTTTAATTCTCTCGAAATATGTATCTATGTATCCGAATATTACCGGCTTGCTACACCGACCACGTGAGAGTCGTATGAGCAAGGCGTGTCCAGCTCGAGCGGAATCAATTTCATCGTCTTGTAATGCACGTGCACTAGCCTACATCTGCTCTACCTTTCACATACCAAATGGGTTTGCTCATTGCCGTGCACCGCCTACTTCCCCTAAACACGTTCTCGCCGCCGGTCCAACTTATCCTTGTTTGCCAGTATCTCTTGACCGACATTGTGAGAGTAGCCGGATTTGCTGCCAAGAACATAACCCTTCTGACACTCTGGATAATGCAGAAGGATGCAGTGCTAGGGAGTCTGCCATTCCCGAATAGTTCGACTGGGTGCTAAGGTACTAACCGGATAGAATGGCCAGGCCAGGTGATATGGTTGCTGCATGTCATTGCATCCAAACTGATCAGATCGATGCTCATGATGTCAGTCACTAGACCGCCGATCATATAGCTTAGCGTGGCTTTAAACAAAAGCCCATGATCATAATCATCTTGTTTACATGTGTACACATGCCCACAAACAACACAGCCGATTATATATAGTAGGGGAAACAACTCTTGGTGGCCTCTCGCCATCAATTCTTTAACACGAACAACGCAAGGGGTACAGTATGGTCAAGATGCATTAGCATTCAAGTTCCCACGTAGTAAATATTTTTTTCGCTGAAGTCTGATATATACTCAACCAAATAAGAAACGTGACACCCATATTATTGGTACATAATTGGGAGGTGGATGAACGTTTTCATTATGTTTTTGTGTCTCACACACGGTAACGACATGGTGTTGGACTGACTGACTGAGTTTGGTTTTACGCCGCTTTTAGCAATATTCCAGCAACATCACGGCGGGTGACAACATGGTGTTGGAGACCGACGAGAAAACAATTTAATCACAAAGCGTGAAAAAGAGTGAAACACAATAATAATGTTCAGCGAGTCACGTGGTTATCGCAGGAGCATTAGAATAAAACATTAAGACATTGTTTAACAGGGAAATGCATCAAAAAGTGCTTTGAAAGGGCAGGTGTACCGAGACTCACTCAGCTGTGACAGTTGTACGGGATTTGGAATGTAGTCGTAGGACCTGACGTCACGTGTACAACAGACGGGCAACGATGATCGCACAATGAATGGGGCGCCGCTTGTGACGTCACACCAACTTCTTATTTAAAGCTAGTCTTGATGTCACCCACTTGCCTTCCCGTTCTCCAGACTTGAACCAGATCGAACACATTTAGGATGAGCTCAGAAGACGACAGCGACAGCAGATGAAGTTTATGAGCACTGGCGACGACTTCGGGTTGGAGTCTTCCGACAGGTTATCCTGTCCACGTAAAGACGTCGCGTTGCTGTCACGGTCGTCCTTGGAGGTCACATCCGTTAATACGTCTTCCGTTCCAACAGTTTCAACAGTATGAGTTTTCGTTCGGGGTCAAGGGACGTTACTAGTGTTGGGAATTGGTTGAAATCTCACAATTGATGATTGCTTCATTACCAACGAACAATCCTCGACAAAAATTGGTTAGCGTCATTTTTCAGATTTTCCTATCCAGGTTGTTATTGCAGATATGTATAACATGATGCAACTTGCTACTTTCAAATGATGACTAATATATCATGAACATAAACTTCCCGGAGTCTTCAAGAAATATTCAGTCATATGTTTTCAGTTAGTGAAGTGAGTTTTCTAAGAATTAAACACGTTTTCAGGCCCTGACAACTTCAACGATATTTTCCATCGTCAAGTATTTCAAAGACTAAAGCATTAGTTCCAAAATCGTTTATGTTCGATTATGAGAAAATGTGATCGATTGCTTGGTCGTTTGGTCACTGCGACCAATCTTCGATTATTTCAATTAATCGGAACACCACTAGACGTTACACATCATTGTTTCAATAATGATGATGCCGCTATACACCTTTCATCGTCTGTGTTGTTGTGTATCTCTAGATCTGTTAACAACAACGCACACTTGCAGGATTCAGTTAGCTGAGAATATGTCTGGGGTATATTCCACACTGCAATGGTCAAGTGTCATCATTTGACCACACCTACTATACAATGATACCAGTTTAACTGCCAACAGACTTCGTTGCTTGGTGCATCATCCGAAAGAATTCACAAAGAAATGCCTCCTGGTGAAATAATTTGGTACAGTCATGTAAGGATGGTAACTATAAAACATTCTGGTCTGGTGTTAAGTCATTATCAGGTAAACCGGTTACACAGGCTACATCTATCAGCAGTTTGCAATGGGTTGATTACTCTAAAAATATTCAGAATCTGAATATTTGAGATGTTAACATAGACGAAAATGTTATAACCTTTGCCAAGTAGGATATATTGCAAAATGAATTTACATTGATTGATGATGACTCCAATAAAATTCTAAATAAAGAGATAACCATAAATGAAATAACAAAATTATCAGCTTTAAAACTTGGCATGTGGTCCTGATGGACTGCCTCCTGAAATGTGGAACACGAAGGTCATATTTAACTACCTTATTTGTATGTACTGTTTAAATGTATTTTTAACTCTGCTTGGTCACAATGTATTATCTTTCCACTTCACAAGAAGGGGAACAGAAAGGATGTTTATAACTATAGAGGTATTTCCTTGATGGACATATGCGAAAACATATTCACTTATATTTTAAGTGAAAGTCTGAAATCATTTGTTGATACAGAATGTCAAGCTGGATTCCGCTCAGGCTATTCAGCTGTTGACAATATTTTCAGCTTACAGGCTTTAATTCAAAAAATACTTGTCTTAGTCTAAAGGTCGTTTTTTTATTGTTTATATATTGATTTTCCATAAAGCATTTGATTGTGTAAACAATATTCGGGGTAAATGCTTTCAATATTGCGTACATTAAATCAATTTCAGCTGTAAAACTATCAAATTGTAGTATTTAAGAATATTACAATTCCTTGATTGCTGTACGCCAAGGATGTATACTAAGTCCAATTTCTATTCAGTATCTTTGTAAAACAAAGGAAGAGGTATTTTGTTGGAGCAGAATTTTTAGAGTTCTTTATTATTCTATGCTGATGATTAATGTCTATTTTCTGACACAGTTATAGCTTTACAAAGGAACTTTTAATATTTCATCCACATTTTGCACAAAATTGAGCTTAAATGTTAATTTTGCAAAAAACAAATTTATAATTGCATTTTCGCAACGGAGGTATATTAAAGAAGATCGAAGAATGGATGTTTTACTATGTGAAGTTGGAAACTACAAGCTATTACAGCTATTTGGGTATTTCAGTTTCCAGCAGCTTATCTTGGTCTAAAGCAGTCCAGACTCTCGTTCATTATGCTAATAAAGCCCTTCTTCCAAATATACAGCTTCATCATAAATTACAAAATCTTTTGCCCCTGTCTTATTTCAAATGATTGAAGTTAAGCCTATCGCCACGTATTGCTTGGAAATATGGGGTTTCATGAACGGATAATGCCAGAAAGATTTCTTATGTTTTTGGTGTTGGTATTACCACAACAAACACAGCTGTTTTATCTGAATGCAGTCGTCATTATATTTGTTGTGATTCTATAATAAGAAGAGTTAAGTATTGGTGTAAAATATTAATTATGGAAGCGACTAGATATCATTAACAAACCTATGTTAAAAAGAATGGACGATAATAACCGAAAGTCATGGGTTACTGAAGTGAGGAAATTAATTTATATTTCTGGTCTTAGCTATGCGTAAGTGTTCAAAATATTGTTAACACTGACCTATTTGTTAAGTGGATTTCTCAACGATTTAAAGGTTGTAACATCCAGTGTATATTTTCCAGTTCTGAAAAACATACTGAAATGAATGTTTCATTGATATTTTGTTTGTGATTATGACACATTAACTTTACATAGGAAACTAGATGTTAACACTTTGATGGTTTTGCAGACTGATCATTACGATGTCATATTATTATCATATTATAGTCATAGTCACACACTGTCTTTCAAATGACAGTATTTGAAAATGCATAAAAGCATTCAAAGTTTCTAAAACAGACTTTCTTGTGAAGCATAAGGTAATCTTATCTCGTAGATTTAATGCTCATCTGAATGAATCAGGAAAGAAAGACAAAAATGAAAGTTAATAAGTGATAAACTGTCTTTAAAACTGTAACAACATAAGTTGAAAGACATATAGCATACACATTTTTAGGGAAAATCTGGATTGTTACTCAAAATATGATCTTTAAGGTCATAATATGAGCACAAAGCAAATCTAGATGAACAAAGACCTACCGGAGATAACGTTTATTTTCAAATTTGTATTGAATTGTCTTTGCAGTTACAGAATTTGTCTTTCCAATAACGACCTTTTGACAAGAATTAGTATGATTGCATTCAGACAAGAAAGTCTGAAACATGTTTCAACCTCAGCATATATAAACCTTAGATCATTACCACAAGTCAACTGTTAATGACATTAACATTAAACTAAAAAGAATATGTGACTAATCAATGTTGATGTTTCTTTGAAGTAACACTCGAGGTCTTTCCAATAACAAAATAGCTGTTACAGAAAAGACTGTTATATGAAAAGACAAATTGTAAGAGTAAATTAAGAGAAAAAATAATGTCTAGTCCCTTTCCCATTTCAGACAACATTCTTGTGTTATAATTATGGTTCCAAATGCAAAAAGAAAAAAACATACTTGTGGAAAATTGGGTATTTTTTTAATAATTGATGTTACTTAAAAGACACCGTTAAAAAAACTCGAAAATGCTGACCTTTTCAACTTGATTTTCTTTGAAAATTTCGTCTTGAACTCAACACCACATGTTCATCACTCTCAACCAGAAGTTGTTAATAAGCATAACATGTAGTTCCACTTTCACAGGATGAGGGATCATTAATTATTTCATAATTCTATGGAACTGTTACAGGAAAGACATTTTTCTTGTATACAAGAAAACAAAGATGTTTTTATATCAAAATTCAACTTGAAAATCATGAACATCTACCAGGAGTGGGGAAAAAGGTCTATTCTTTCAACCCTCCAGAAACAATGTCTTCTTAAATAAAATTTATTGCGCAGCAGACACATGATGTTTGGTTTTTGCGCTTGGATACATGACAAAATGCATGCCCCTTGTTATAAAAAGGAAAAAAAAATAAACAGTATTTGATCCTTTTGTTTGTGATAAAAATTCCCAAGTAAGATTAGACATTGGCAATGAAGTAGAAATCAGATTTTAACACACTGATAAAATTTGACGGTTTTATTGAGGTTTTAATCCCGATACGGGGAAAAGCTGCATATTTTGAGAATGACTCAGCTACCATTATAAAAAATCCCGGGCTTACATATATGATGTTTGCTAAAGATCAGCATGAAAGTTGGGAAAGCACTCAATACTATCTAATTATAAAGCTTGGCAACCTATTGGGCTTACACGAAAAACATGGCTTGCTACTCGCCTGATATCCTCGATAACCTCCAGGGTATACGTTACGATCACTCTCCACTATACCCTGGATGCATCCACGGCTTGGAGATTATCGAGGATGCTCGCCTGACAGCACGAATATGCAGTCAGGCAGTAACACTGTAAACATGCACCGGATAGATTACACTTCAAGTATGTTAGTCACGTGTCATCTGCCGGAAGCGACCTCTGTGCCACAGAGAAGGAAGCTATTTGTCCAGGTAGGTGTGTTGTAACTGTCTCTCATCTCGCAGGCCAGTACACGGTTATCTGTCTGGTCTAACATTTGCTAGTATATGTCACGTTGCCACGTTGTTATTGCTGGAGATACAAATACCATGGTCGTACGTTGTAAATCCTGGTTATTTGTGATACGTAACAACAACAAGTTTCTACTTTTGTTCTACGATGATGGCAGCTTCGCCACTCATACACGCCATGATTCATCGTAATTGTGTCGCATCGTGCACAGCAAGCCTCTACCGTTTAAAAGTACGTTTTGTACAAAATCGAATCAGCTAGCTAGTCACATACGCCACGACACACTGTCTTTGTGTCATATTGTGCACCGTCAAGCCTTTGTCGTATCGTGTCGCTTTAGTTCAAAAGTGCGCTATACACAAAATCAATCTAACCAGTTATCACTGCGCCGATGTTGAAAGCAGGGAAAAGATCGGTTGAATGAATAGCTTTTTTATTGTTGTCGTTATGAAAAGACTGCACTGCAAGGGTATACCTTGTATGGATATATGTGGCGAGGGAGCTCTCGTTGTTATCGAACCGCCTCTCCTCTGTGTGTTGTGGATAGAATGTGGATATGTTGTCGGGCGACCAGTATTTCGTGGACATAAAGGAGGACAAGCATATACAGACACGGAGTAGCACTAATCAACAGGCGTCAGTTCTGTCAAAATACAGCCTGTCGCGTGTTGTAATTTGTGTTTTGCTGCTGTTTCTTGTTTGGTGTGAAACGCTGCAGTCTGAAAATAATCAAGACTGGACCAGGCAATCAAGTGATCAACTGCATTATCATACAATGGATAGTGTTCTCGGCAGGATAAAAGCCAACGGATATTTTCGGTATCCGTTGGGGTCATATACGGATATCGATGCAAATTAGAGAGGTGATATGCAAATTTCAGGGACTACTTTCACAGTGTAAACAAACATGGCGTCAAGGGTCGGCGGTCGTGTCCGGTCGTGTCTCGCCAAGGCTCGCTAATACAATGATTATTCCTAATGCAGGATATTAACCATCCCAAAAACACACTCGCGTGATAACCTATATTTATCATCCACGGAATTTGATACAATAACATGTGTCGACCAAGTCAGAGATCCTGACCACCCGATACCGTTAGTCGACTCTTGCGACTTTTCTAACGCGGATCTTCACGCTTTGTTGCTTTCCTATATGTGTCTCCGAGCACCTTTTATTATATCTAATTAATCTAACATATAATTAATATAGTTTAGGAATCATCAGTCCTGAAAATATGTGAATGTCAGACACTAGTTGTTATTCTACAATGGGGCTAACTCAACAGGACACTGTGTTGAGGACACAGACATATGTCTTATTTGAAATAGTTGGACAAGCGGACAATGCAAAGTTGGAATACTTGAAATGCTTACTATGTCTTGTAACACATCAGGAATACGTTTTTACAAAATGTTACATCAGCGTTATGGTACATTCTTCAATGAATATAGAAAATATAGGAAAGAGATTGGTCGATCAGGGCTTGTACGTCACAATAACCATCTTTGAAAAAACAGGTGTTGTTACGACTGTATTGTCACGAAGTGAAATGTCTACAGACGAGTACTTGAAATATGAACATGTGTAATTACAGATTAAAAAGTTCAGTGTTTACTACTGTATGGCACAAACGAAACTGTGCAAAGCAACAGGATAGATAGATACTGACCAGGACCGAATATTTCTAGTTTGTGGCAGAAAGGAAGATTTTAAAAAGGCGCTTTTAAGATTTCTACTGTGGACTCAAATGCCTTGGTCTCAATCAGCGATTTGACGTTCGGTATAAAATTGAGATGTTTGTTAGCTGTTCTTTGGGTGCCAACTATATGTTGGTTTGCAAACTACCTATCTCACCATAAAGGGAAATATAACAGAGATCACTCATTAAAGTCTACTGTCTTCCAGAATGGACATCTTCCCCAAGTGTTCTGTCTGTCATCAGCAGTTTGTCCTCAAAGGCCCCGCCCCCTACCTACTGCCCTGTCTACATGCTGTGTGTGAGACGTGTGTGACATCTGCAGCTGGTGGTGTGATATCATGCTCTTCTTGTCAGACGGAGGTCAACCTCACAGACACAAGGCTCAAGAAGGATGCAGTTAGACAGAAAGAAATATTCCATCTGACAGTCCAACATCGCCCCACAGAGCTTCTCTGTACACACGAAGATGACGGCAACCAGGCTGTGTGTTGGTGTCGGGAGTGTGAAGAGCTCCTCTGTGAATACTGCCAGAATATGCACAGCAACTTCAAACTTACAAGAAAACATGTACTTCAAAACCTCAGCGACTTTAAACCAGCTGTCTCAAACATTCCAACCCCTTGCAGTATCCACAGCCCTGACTCTCTTTATCTTTTAGATCGGAGATGCAACATTTTGATTTGTGGAAGATGCAGATTTGAAGATCACGCAGATCATGAAGTTGAGAAGTTAGATGTGGTAGCTAAAAGTATCCTCAAACAGCTGGACCAACGCAAAACTGAGCTGGCAACCTTACAAGCTCGCCAACAATCCCACATTCAGAATATCAGACGAGGGACCGAAATCACAGATACAACGCACAACACGTTGACAGAAAATATTGGCCATACTTTTAGAAGTCTGCGATCACAACTTGACCAACGAGAGAAGGAACTTCTGACTGATCTTGAAGGTCAGACGAAGGCGGCCAAGACAAGTCTCCGTACTCAGCTAAACACATGTGAAGAAGTTTCGAAGAAATGCTCTGAGGTTTTAGACTACGTCACCAAGGTTCTCACGTATGCCTCACAATCAGACCTCCTGGAGTTGGAGAGTTCTGTAAGGGAGGCAACTCGGGCTTTCCTTGACACTGTTGAGACTCAAACACAGGACATACCCGCAGCTGCCTTTAACACCAACGGCTTGTCAAAGCTGAAATCAAACATATCACGATTTGGGGCCGTCGTGACCAAGGAATTGGAAGAAGAATATGCAAGAGGTATTTATGTGATTGCACGTTCTTTGTATTGCGTGTAGAACTGGAAGAGCGTTCTATAGTGCTTACAGATACACTATTCTTATGGATTCACAATACCATTTAGAAAGTGGTCAGACGTAACATTTGTTGTATTTGAGATTACACTTTCTCAGTAAATTACAGATTCTAGAACTTTGGGGGTTCTAGAATGCATGCTTTACTTAAAAGTGTCAGCCCAAATACATCATATACATCAAATACATTTGGCTACTTTCAAAATGGCATTGTCTATTTATAGCCGTCGGCCATGTGAGCCGTGTCAATTTATATTTGTCAGAGGGGTACACAAAGTACGTGGTCTAGTCTACCAGTTGTCAGATGGGTACACAAATAAAGTACGTGGTCTAGTCTACCAGATGTCAGATGGGTACACAAATAAAGTACGTGGTCTAGTCTACCAGTTGTCAGATGGGTACACAAATAAAGTACGTCGTCTAGTCTACCAGTTGTCAGATGGGTACACAAAGTACATGGTCTAGTCTACCAGATGTCAGAGGGGTACACAAAGTACATGGTCTAGTCTACCAGTTGTCAGATGGGTACACAAAGTACATGGTCTAGTGTACCAGTTGTCAGAGGGGTACACAAATAAAGTACGTCGTCTAGTCTACCAGTTGTCAGAGGGTACACAAAGTACATGGTCTAGTCTACCAGTTGTCAGAGGGTGCACAAAATACGTGGTCTAGTCTACCAGTTGTCAGAGGGGTACACGAATAAAAGTACGTGGTCTAGTCTACCAGTTGTCAGAGAGGTACACAAAGTACTTCGACTAGTCTACCAGTTGTCAGAGGGGCACACAAAGTACGTGGTCTAGTGTACCAGTTGTCAGAGGGGAACACACAAAAAGTAAATCATCAAGTCTACCAGTTGTCAGAGGGGTACAAAAAGTACATGGTCTAGTCTACAAGCTCTCAGAGGGATGCACAAATAAAGTACGTCGTCTAGTCTACCAGATGTCAGAGGGTACACAAAGTACGTCGTCTAGTCTACCAGATGTCAGAGGGGTACACAAAGTACGTGGTCTAGTTTAACAGATGTCAGAGGGGTACACAAATAAAGTACGTGGTCTAGTCTACCAGTTGTCAGAGGGGAACACAAATTACGTCATCTAGTCTACCAGTTGTCAGAGAGATACACAAATGAAGTACGTCGTCTAGTCTACCAGTTGTCAGATGGGTACACAAAAGTACATGGTCTAGTCTACCAGTTGTCAGAGGGGTACACAAGTATGTCGTCTAGTCTACCAGTTGTCAGAGGGGTACACAAATAAAGTACGTCGTCTAGTCTACCAGATGTCAGATGGAATCAAAAAGTACATGGTCTAGTCTACCAGATGTCAGAGGGTACACAAAGTACATGGTCTACTCTACCATTTATCAGAGGGGTACACAAAGTACTTGGTCTAGTCTACCAGTTGTCAGATGGGTACACAAAGTACATGGTCTAGTCTACCAGTTGTCAGAGGGGTACACAAAGTACATGGTCTAGTCTACCAGTTGTCAGAGGGGTACACAAATAAAGTACGTCGTCTAGTCTACCAGTTGTCAGAGGGATACACAAATAAAGTACGTCGTCTAGTCTAGCAGTTGTCAGAGGGGTACACAAAGTACATGGTCTAGTCTACCAGATGTCAGATGGGTACACAAAGTACATGGTCTAGTCTACCAGTTGTCAGAGGGGTACACAAAGTACATGGTCTAGTCTACCAGTTGTCAGATGGGTACTCAAATAAAGAACGTTGTCTAGTCTACCAGATGTCAGAGGGGTACACAAAGTACATCGTCTAGTCTACCAGTTGTCAGAGGGGTACACAAAGTACCTCGTCTAGTCTACCAGTTGTCAGAGGGGTACACAAAGTACTTCGTCTAGTCTACCAGTTGTCAGAGGGATACACAAAGTACCCTCGTCTAGTCTACCAGTTGTCAGAGGGGTACACAAAGTACGTCGTCTAGTCTACCAGTTGTCAGAGGGGTACACAAAGTACGTCGTCTAGTCTACCAGATGTCAGATGGGTACACAAAGTACATGGTCTAGTCTACCAGATGTCAGAGGGGTACACAAAGTACATGGTCTAGTCTACCAGATGTCAGAGGGGTACACAAAGTACGTGGACTAGTCTACCAGATGTCAGAGGGTACACAAATAAAGAACGTGGTCTAGTCTACCAGTTGTCAAAGGGGAACACAAATTACGTCGTCTAGTCTACCAGTTGTCAGAGAGATACACAAATGAAGTATGTCGTCTAGTCTACCAGTTGTCAGAGGGGTACAAAAAGTACGTGGTCTAGTCTACCAGTTGTCAGAGGGGTACACAAATAAAGTACGTCGTCTAGTCTACCAGATGTCAGATGGGTACACAAAGTACATGGTCTAGTCTACCAGATGTCAGAGGGGTACACAAAGTACATGGTCTAGTCTACCAGATGTCAGATGGGTACACAAAGTACATGGTCTAGTCTACCAGTTGTCAGATGGGTACACAAAGTACGTGGTCTAGTCTACCAGTTGTCAGACGGGTACACAAATAAAGCACGTGGTCTAGTCTACCAGATGTCAGATGGGTACACAAAGTACATGGTCTAGTCTACCAGTTGTCAGAGGGGTACACAAAGTACGTCGTCTAGTCTACCAGTTGTCAGAGGGGTACACAAAGTACTTCGTCTAGTCTACCAGTTGTCAGAGGGGTACACAAAGTACGTGGTCTAGTGTACCAGTTGTCAGAGGGGTACACACACAAAAGTACGTCATCAAGTCTACCAGATGTCAGAGGGGTACACAAAAGTACGTGGTCTAGTCTACCAGTTGTCAGAAGGGTACAAATAAAAAGTACGTCGTCTAGTCTACCAGTTGTCAGAGGGTACACAAATTACGTCGTCTAGTCTACCAGTTGTCAGAGGGGTACACAAATAACGTACGTCGTCTAGTCTACCAGTTGTCAGATGGGTACACAAAGTACATGGTCTAGTCTACCAGTTGTCAGAGGGTACAAAAAAGTATTTCGTCTAGTCTACCAGTTGTCAGAGGGGTACACAAAGTACATGGTCTAGTCTACCAGTTGTCAGAGGGGTACACAAATAAAGTACGTCGTCTAGTCTACCAGATGTCAGATGGGTACACAAAGTACATGGTCTAGTCTACCAGTTGTCAGAGGGGTACACAAAGTATATTGTCTAGTCTACCAGTTGTCAGATGGGTACACAAAGTACATGTTCTAGTCTACCAGTTGTCAGAGGGGTACACAAATAAAGTACGTCGTCTAGTCTACCAGTTGTCAGATGGGTACACAAAGTACATGGTCTAGTCTACCAGATGTCAGAGGGGTACACAAAGTATATTGTCTAGTCTACCAGATGTCAGAGGGGTACACAAAGTACGTCGTCTAGTCTACCAGTTGTCAGAGGGGTACACAAAGTACATGGTCTAGTCTACCAGTTGTCAGAGGGGTACACAAAGTACATCGTCTAGTCTACCAGTTGTCAGAGGGGTACACAAAGTACATGGTCTAGTCTACCAGTTGTCAGAGGGGTACACAAATAAAGCACGTCGTCTAGTCTACCAGATGTCAGAGGGGTACACAAAGTACATCGTCTAGTCTACCAGTTGTCAGAGGGGTACACAAAAGTACTTCGTCTAGTCTACCAGTTGTCAGAGGGGTACACAAAGTACGTGGTCTAGTGTACCAGTTGTCAGATGGGTACACACAAAAGTACGTCATCAAGTCTACCAGATGTCAGAGGGGTACACAAAGTACGTGGTCTAGTCTACCAGTTGTCAGAGGGTACACAAAAAAAGTACGTGGTCTAGTCTACCAGTTGTCAGAGGGGTACACAAAGTACGTCGTCTAGTCTACCAGTTGTCAGAGGGGTACACAAAGTACGTCGTCTAGTCTACCAGTTGTCAGAGGGGTACACAAATAAAGTACGTCGTCTAGTCTACCAGTTGTCAGATGGGTACACAAAGTACATGGTCTAGTCTACCAGTTGTCAGAGGGGTACACAAAGTATGTCGTCTAGTCTACCAGTTGTCAGAGGGGTAACACAAAGTACATGGTCTAGTCTACCAGTTGTCAGAGGGGTACACAAAGTACTTCGTCTAGTCTACCAGTTGTCAGAGGGGTCCACAAAGTACGTGGTCTAGTGTACCAGTTGTCAGATGGGTACACACACAAAAGTACGTCATCAAGTCTACCAGATGTCAGAGGGGTACACAAAGTACGTGGTCTAGTCTACCAGTTGTCAGAAGGGTGCACAAATAAAGTACGTCGTCTAGTCTACCAGTTGTCAGAGGGGTACACAAAGTACGTCGTCTAGTCTACCAGTTGTCAGAGGGGTACACAAAATTACGTCGTCTAGTCTACCAGTTGTCAGAGGGATACACAAATAAAGTACGTCGTCTAGTCTACCAGTTGTCAGATGGGTACACAAAGTACATGGTCTAGTCTACCAGTTGTCAGAGGGGTACACAAAGTATGTCGTCTAGTCTACCAGTTGTCAGAGGGGTACACAAAGTACATGGTCTAGTCTACCAGTTGTCAGAGGGTACACAAAGTACATCGTCTAGTCTACCAGTTGTCAGAGGGGTACACAAAGTACATGGTCTAGTCTACCAGTTGTCAGAGGGGTACACAAATAAAGCACGTCGTCTAGTCTACCAGATGTCAGAGGGGTACACAAAGTACATGATCTAGTCTACCAGTTGTCAGAGGGGTACACAAAGTACGTCGTCTAGTCTACCAGTTGTCAGAGGGTACACAAATAAAAGTACGTCGTCTAGTCTACCAGTTGTCAGATGGGTACACAAAGTACGTCGTCTAGTCTACCAGTTGTCAGAGGGGTACACAAAGTACGTCGTCTAGTCTACCAGTTGTCAGAGGGGTACACAAAGTACATGGTCTAGTCTACCAGTTGTCAGAGGGGTACACAAAGTACGTCGTCTAGTCTACCAGTTGTCAGAGGGGTACACAAATTACGTCGTCTAGTCTACCAGTTGTCAGAGGGGTACACAAATAAAGTACGTCGTCTAGTCTACCAGTTGTCAGATGGGTACACAAAGTACAAGGTCTAGTCTACCAGTTGTCAGAGGGGTACAAAAGTATGTCGTCTAGTCTACCAGTTGTCAGAGGGGTACACAAAGTACATGGTCTAGTCTACCAGTTGTCAGAGGGGTACACAAAGTACGTCGTCTAGTCTACCAGTTGTCAGAGGGGTCCACAAAGTACGTGGTCTAGTCTACCAGTTGTCAGATGGGTACACACAAAGTAATACGTCATCTAGTCTACCAGTTGTCAGAGGGGTACACAAAGTACGTGGTCTAGTCTACCAGTTGTCAGAGGGGTACACAAATAAAAGTACATCGTCTAGTCTACCAGTTGTCAGAGGGGTACACAAAGTACGTCGTCTAGTCTACCAGTTGTCAGATGGGTACACAAAGTACATGGTCTAGTCTACCAGTTGTCAGAAGGGTGCACAAAGTAGTACGTGGTCTAGTCTACCAGTTGTCAGAGGGGTACACAAAGTACGTCGTCTAGTCTACCAGTTGTCAGAGGGGTACACAAAGTTACATCGTCTAGTCTACCAGTTGTCAGAGGGTACACAAATAAAGTACGTCGTCTAGTCTACCAGTTGTCAGATGGGTACACAAAGTACATGGTCTAGTCTACCAGTTGTCAGAGGGGTACACAAATAGTATGTCGTCTAGTCTACCAGTTGTCAGAGGGGTACACAAAGTACATGGTCTAGTCTACCAGTTGTCAGAGGGGTACACAAATAAAGTACGTCGTCTAGTCTACCAGTTGTCAGAGGGTACACAAAGTACATGGTCTAGTCTACCAGTTGTCAGAGGGGTACACAAAGTACGTCGTCTAGTCTACCAGTTGTCAGATGGGTACACAAAGTACATGGTCTAGTCTACCAGTTGTCAGAGGGGTTACACAAAGTACGTCGTCTAGTCTACCAGATGTCAGAGGGGTACACAAAGTACATGGTCTAGTCTACCAGTTGTCAGAGGGGTACACAAAGTACGTCGTCTAGTCTACCAGTTGTCAGAGGGTACACAAAGTACTTCGTCTAGTCTACCAGTTGTCAGAGGGGTACACAAAGTACGTGGTCTAGTCTACCAGTTGTCAGAGGGGTACACACACAAAGTACGTCATCAAGTCTACCAGATGTCAGAGGGGTACACAAAAAAGTACGTGGTCTAGTCTACCAGTTGTCAGAGGGGTGCACAAAGTAAAAGTACGTCGTCTATTCTACCAGATGTCAGAGGGGTACACAAAGTACGTGGTCTAGTCTACCAGTTGTCAGAGGGGTACACAAATTACTTCGTCTAGTCTACCAGTTGTCAGATGGGTACACAAAGTACAAGGTCTAGTCTACCAGTTGTCAGAGGGGTACAAAAAGTATGTCGTCTAGTCTACCAATTGTCAGAGGGGTACACAAAGTACATGGTCTAGTCTACCAGTTGTCAGAGGGGTACACAAATAAAGTACGTCGTCTAGTCTACCAGATGTCAGAGGGGTACACAAAGTATGTTGTCTAGTCTACTAGTTGTCAGATGGGTACACAAAGTACATGGTCTAGTCTACCA
>NW_025765823.1:30000-104439 GCF_003918875.1 Haliotis rubra | reverse complement strand
CCCGTGTTTATGTATTAAGTCATCATCGTCGTTTAGTTCGGGTAGTTTCAACGCCAATGCATATATAATACGTTGTTCCATTAACAATAACCGGACTATTGAAAGTTCACATTGCGTAAAAATATAGCCCGCAGACAGTAATGCAACACGTCGCATGTCAGTATCTTCGGTAGTGGGTTTAAGCGTAGAATGTCAGTTCAGCGGGCGATATTATAGGTCGATTTCACGCACTGCTCATCTCTGCTCGTTTATCGCAAAATCTATGATTTTCGCCGGTTTATAAACAGCTTCCGGAACCGCAGCTTGAATGACGTATTCACGTCGTTTCAGCCGTTCAATAGTACCTGCGTACAATGGCGGCATTGTTAATCAGGAATTTCAATACCATAAGCCGTTCGTTCGAATGGGGAACAGTAACGCCCTTTCAAAGTACCGATGTCCGAAGTATACGGTTAGCAAAAAAGGTCGTAAGACCAATCTGGCTTCGCAGGTTATTGCCGTCACTGTCACTGGTCATCCTTTCGTCACCGATTATATGTCAATATTCAATGCCTTTATCAGCGTATTAGCAGATCGATGTCATTCTACTGTGCAGGCAGCGGATAGGTTGATCATCGGATACCTGGCCGATTATCATCACTCATTGCTGAGCGGTAAAAATCGAACCACCACCACTTCTGGTCGAACACGATTTCAGTAAAACCGTTTTACCATCAGATATAATACAGTTTCAGCAGCAGCCTTCGTTTCTATAGCGTTATCACGATAAGGAGTGTTTCGGTAGTGAAAATTCTGAGAGAAAGTCGAATTTCACTTTCAGCACCGTACTCTCCTTCAACCGATTTGTTTCAGTAACGTTGTGCCGCCTGGGTTAACAACCAGGGTCATAGGTGTTTATTGTTGCGGGCGAATGGCAAACATATAGCAGCGGTTAGTGATTTAGCTTGCTTCACAGCGTATCAAAATTTCAAGACATCAGAAGTTTGCCGGTCGCGTTTCGGCAATATTTCAAAATATAAATAAAAGCGTGAAACAGTATTCTGTCCGCATTCAACAGTCACATCACCTGCATCGCACATTTTCGTTGATTATGGTTTCCAAACCACGCTGCGGTTAATTCAATAAAGCTGGCCCTTTGCCTCAATCGTTATTCAGCGCCCCGCATTTATAATATCAGAAAGCATGCGTGACAGTGCGTGAGGACAGTGCGTGCGTCCGATGAACGCATGGTCTTCCGGTTTCATATTGTTTACGTACCGAATATAACGCTTCCGCTTTAAGCTCATGAAATAAAGGTGCATCTCGAAGATTGGCGCAAAGTTAACTAACTATCTTACAGTATAGCGCATGCTCGGCGAACATGCACATCGTGAACATTTCGCAGTCCGGTAGATATCCTTCGTGTCTCGGTATGCCGAGTTGTTAGTGTATTCGCAACAGCCAGAGCATCAGCCGAAAGCCGATCATCGTTCGTTGTTTCAAAACGACAAAAGAAATCGTTCGTTTGCGTTTTATTACCAAAATCTGCGAACAAGCTCAAAGCCTTACGGGGACAGTCGTTATCATCACGTTAAACAGTTACGTAGTACCGAAGCAATATGCAGTACAACAGGATCTTTATGTCTGTGCCGAAAGAACTCAAGAACAGTTGGTTCACCAACAAATGCAAATATATGGAAGTCAAGACGTATAGCGACACGTTATACCCTCAAGCTTCGGTGAAAGTTTCATAGTAAACAAACAAGGTAAGGCTTGAATATACCAGAAACAGAAGCATCACTCCACAATCTCATTCTCAAATGCCTTTCAATGATACAGCCAATTTCAAATGTTAAAAATTCAACAATAATCATGTGTTATTATAAACAGCCAGTAATACAGTCACCAAATCACCAAATGTCACCTGAATACCATATAGTTATCAATATTAAATACGGCAGTAAATATGTTAGCGAATGTCTTGCATCATATGTGTCAATAAATGATGTATCAGCTGCCATCAATATAATGATCTTCATCAAAATCTTCATTATAAATCAGATGAGAATGCCAACAATACAAGCTTCACTGTTTACGTGAGTTCATTTCAACCTCGTTCGCGACATTTCCAATAAACACTCAAGACTAACGAAGAATGGGTCTCATCGGTGTTGTAGTCATAAGCAACAACATCAGCCATCACATCTTTGCTCTCTAAATTACCATAGTCGATTTGGCATTCGAATGAATGAACGAATGAATGACATTACGAAACTTCTCTTGATTCGGCTAAAGGAAACAGTTCTCTTGGGCAGAATATGCAGCATCATTGCCGTTAGCAGCCCTTGTTAATAACCATCACAGCGACGTAGTTTTGATAACACAAGTCTGTTGTCACAGGAAACATGACATAACTTGTCCTTCCGATGTTTACTGCATGCAACATGCAACACCAATATCAAACCATCAGACATTCAAATCATAACCATCACATAACTGTTCGTCAATTAAACATGCATGATCATCTTCCGGATCCGCATCAAACAACTATCATATTCCGTTAACTTTTCATCGTTGTTATCAATATTCATCAGAATACAATACGAGGGAATCTGCGGTCGTTTCCGGAGCAGTCGATATATCGCGTTAATTGCAGCGTCATTTTGCTATTATCATACCGCATGCCCCAATGGTGCAGTAATAACAGAGCCGCCGCTCAACAGTTGTTGTCATCATTCCCACAAACATGTTGTTTATCTATTTTATCCACGAAAATAAGATAATACGCAAGAGTTTCTAACCTTTATAGTTGCGTTACAAAAATGAAATGTCAATTACGAGAAAGTTGGTCGGTAGAACTTCGATACGAATGTCAATACGACGGCAGTTGGCACGCATTTACGTTCTGCCGGGAACATCATGTCACCAGCCACCGGAACACAACCAACATCCAGTTGTTATCAACGCGTGAGGAAAGCAAATTTCGATCCCGAATAACGACCAGTACGTTAAAAGATCGGTCGATGACACCCGGTATAAGGCCAGTCAACATCGCTCTTCCAGTAACCTCAAGATTGCTTCTCGACGTTGTGCCATGCGAAAATACGACAAACAACAGAACGAGAAAATCG
Source organism: Haliotis rubra (assembly GCF_003918875.1). Lineage (NCBI taxonomy): Eukaryota > Metazoa > Mollusca > Gastropoda > Lepetellida > Haliotidae > Haliotis > Haliotis rubra. The sequence goes on along the minus strand of NW_025765823.1, from coordinate 101,329 downwards.
CGGTGTTTCGGGTGTCAATTCCCGAGTACCAGTTTTGGCACATGTCGTTGTTTCGTGCCCCAGTGTCCGTATATCGTCATATTGAAGTACAAGAACTTCGTTGGCCCAGGATATGTTTGCGTTTTGATGAATCGCGAAGCCGACGGCGAGAAAGATAATGCGTGTTTGTCGACATAACGCCATGGACTGAAGGGTTTCGACGATCTGTGCTTCACAGCACAGCTCAACACCTTAGGAAATTAATTATAAATATCGCTGCCGAGTTTCAAAACAATAATATTATATTCGCATGTAATCAATCAACTTTAATCTTTACATTAAGCATAAGAGCCACCTTCGAATATTTTAGTTCTATTCTGCGGTCGTCCAGTTGTTTTTCAGCGAATTCAGTTGTCAATTTCAGACATAGTTACCACGTTCAGCTCGGAGAAATACATGTGCCCGCTGAGTTTCGCTTGGAGATTTATGTATGCCAGTTCTTTCATTTGCATATTCAATTAAAGTCAGCCCTTACTTCGGTGACATTAAACCCTTTCAGAACAGTAATTGAAATATAAGCGAATATCCGGCATTGTCACGTCAGAATACGTCTTTAACAACATGTTTTCCTTTCAGTTGTACCAGCGATGTTTCATCTTCAGAATAAAAGCGAAAAACAAAAACGCTAACAATACGTACGCATCGGCGATATTGGCACCATTGAATCAAACAGGAATAGAAAGGTTATCGTCTCGCTTGAAAGTGTCTCTGATGTTCTGCCGTAACCAATATAAACCCAGAGGGCACGAGTCGTTATTCTCACTTGTCCTGAACACGAAGTCAAACACATTAGTGTCAATTACCGGCGGTTCATTAACAATACGAAAAGAATCGTTATCATCAGCACAGGCATAAAGTCATGGCGACATAAATACCCCAACATGCGGATTACCTGTATTTTGCATACCAGGTGCCAGGCAACACCATCAAGCCCCAATGCTCATGATGTACCTTCTTCATTCGCCCCGCATTATACATACCGATGCTCGACCAGAAGCGGGGATTGCCTTTAAACCCAAAGTTTATGAAGCCAATATTTCCTTTGACCGCGACAGTCAATAACACTTCAAACTTCGAAAGCAGCTTTAATGTACGGGTCTAGAGTACATTTCAGAGATTTCACCATTATTAATTGTCACATCTTTTCGACCAGAAGTTGATAACGTCTTTAAACTACAGATTATGGAATTAAGATGGCCTTCAGTTGGCGATATAGTCATACTTCAACCAGAGCAAAGCCGAATGTACCGTTAATAGTTCACTTCAGAGAGCTAACCAGTTAACACTGTCGACCAGCAGTCGGGATAATGCCTTAAAACCGAAAGTTTGGCGAATTCATTTAATACTAGAATCATAGTAGATACATCAGTCCAGAAAGCAGCTTCGATCTCATTTCGAAAGATTTAACCATTGTTGTTCACAAGCCTTCACCAGAAACACAATGCCCATAAAGTTTACGAAGTTCAAGATTTTCTCTGACCGATGATCGCCGGTCACCAGGCCCAACTTCCGACAGTACCGTTATAGTTCATTCTTCAGACTTTAACCATTATTATTCGTCAATATGCTCGACCAGATAATGTCAATAGACACCATTCTCGAACTGGCGATACAACATTTCAGTCTCGAGCAACTTCGAATGGAATGTCGTTGTGTATCGACGCCAGATTTTAGCTCATTACCGTTCGACCGCAGCGATGCGCTCGTTCAAAGCTTCATGAAGCTCTCAGGATTTCCTTCGACCGGCGAAATAAGGTTTCTCAACCAGAGCAACCTTCGAATGTCAAATGCCACTTTTCACATTTAACCATTATTAGTTTGTTCATTAATGCCCTTTCAATTACGAAAGGGATAAAGCCTTTAACCCGCCAGCCTATGGAATTCATCTATTTCGATCCGGTGATATATTTCAAATCTCAGAAAGCAACTTTCATCGTGCTGGTCAACAGCGTCACGAAAGAGTTATTAACTGGTTATTAGCTCACATGTTCCAACAACATTCCTTTGCCTGGAAGATGCCCCTCAGTTATCTTGTGAGCTACCGGGTCAATAGTTCTAATTTTCAGATTATTTGACCGCATGTACTACTGAGTAAATTCAGCACAGTTGCATTTATCATAGTAGCGGTTCCGACGTACCACTTCGTTAAACTGACATGCCGTACTAACAGTTCATCTATTGAATGCATCTTTTCAGAAGCAAGAGTATATCATCCATTCCAGTTACGATTCGACTGGGGTTAACATGGATGGTACAGAACAACCCGTAAACATATGAAAGTTATTCATGTCAAAACATTTATTTAAAAGAACATAAAATCATACCGCACCGCCTTTAGAGTACCTGATGAAAGCAAAAATGGCGAACAGATAATGGAATTAAATCCAAAACGCCTTACTTCGACGTCAGTCACCAACATATAGCACCAGCGTTAAATAGGAGCATACCAGTTAAGGCAGTCGTGATAGAAATACTAACCATCAACAATATTTAATGATTTCATCGGGAAATGAAAATACGTCATGAGCCATGCCATCGAAGCAGAGTTGTCAATTGTCCGATTGTGCCATCAGTCAGCAAGCACCGTATTCCATCATGGTTATTCATCCGCTAATCCAACCGAATCTCGACCGTTATCATCATCAAGATCCATCACGCTACCACCTCGATTACTTCGTCACCCGTTTCCCTCTCGGCGTGAGTTGAATCACCAGCCCATTGTTCCTTTAAATTGTGAGTGCCTGGTTACATTGTTTGATCTCCCTTATTCAGCGATAAGATCCTGTTCATCATAATGTAACTCCGGCGTCATCCTCACCGGTGTTTGATATCACAGGTTCAAATCAAGCGTAACAGTCCTCAACTCGTTTCAATTCGCATGGTTTCCTTAAGAGTTTTCCGTTACCGGTTACCTCTGCCGTTTTTTCCGAACTCAATAACTTCGTAAACTTTCAATACGACATTACAAAGTTCGCATCGACGGGAATTAATATGTTCGTTCCCTGTTGATACTTCCAGTTCGTGCCTTTAATTGCCGTTTAGTTCAAATCAAACTCTTCATTTTCTGTTGTTATTTAAGTCTGGGGAATGTCACCAGCCGTCATTGAAATCACCAGTACTGGTTGCAGCTCGAAATGCATCAAAATCAATCATTGTGGGTTCGCGTACTTGTAAGTTTGTCGGTCTTTTGAATGTTTTTGCCATTGTTAAACGCCTCATATAGTTGTACGACACAAGTCAATAATCGCGATAATGCTCACAAGCCATTGTATTTTATCTCACACCATGCTCAATGGGCCTATAACATTTCATTAAATATGAACATCACCATCTTCAACAAAGGCAAAGACATCATCCAATATTTCATTGAAAGATAGCCGTAACATAACCATTAAATAAGGATAAGAACAAATATGGATAGGGTACAAAAACATAATAGCTGAGTATAACGTTCAACGTCTTTCTCGTTCGTTCACGATACATCAATTATGCCGATCATAGATTCTCGGAGTCACATAATGTTGATATCTTCATGATCGACGTTCTATATCACGTGCTATTTCATCATATTACGGCGGTGCCGTTACTTCGGAACAATAATACCACATCGTACCCCAATAAAACCGTTCGTTCAGCGCCCGCGACAGTTCCCGGTCGCGAGCGAGCTACGTCAATCTCTGCCATACGGCGGCGGTGAATAAATCAATCGAGTTCGACCAACCAGACTAAATAACATAGCGAACTCGACCGGTTAGTCGTTTCAATTTTGCATAGTTACGAAGACCCAGGCCTTGGCACTGACACGGTTATTAAAATAATGCGTTGCAAACGATGACAGTACCGGGTCTTTGCACATAGGTTTAGTACGATGAAATACCGTTCATTCAGCACCCAAAAATAATTATAGCAGCTTCAGTTTACTATGTCCATATTGATAATGCCGCACAATCATGCGTTGACGACCGACCAAAATCTCGTACCAGAAATCAATGATCAACTGGTATTAGTTCGCCGGTCAAAAGTTTAGAAAGATTGCCGCCAGTAAAGCCGCCATACAGCTTTATTAATTTCATGCCCAAGAATATAGTTCACGGTTTTCAACCTGGTCTCCAACCTGCACCAGTCATACAAGAAATATTGTGTCATCAATATCCGTAACGGCAAAACACTTAGCGAACGACGTCTCGCTAAGTTATCATTATGTCAATGTTTGAGTGCATACAGCAAAGCGGAAGCGAGAGTTGAAGGGTTAAGATTCGCTCCGCGAAAGGAAAGACCACCAAATTGCCGAAGCTCAACTTCGATGTCATGAATGCAACAGGATTATCGTAAGTCACGTTCACGGAAACCAATAAAAAATAAACCATATTCAGGTAACCTCAAACGGCTATCATCTGTGATCATACTGATATTGCGTACCAAGTCATCAGTTAGCATTCATAGCTCGAAGATTTCTCCGTTCGACAACATGACATTACAAAACAATAAAGTTCGTCATTATTCATTGAAACCGCAAAAATAAAATCATTATCTGGTTCAACCTCAAAAGCGCTATCATCTGTGGGGATCATTGATATGCGTACTCAAAGCTGATTTAGCCGTTACGTATATGAACACAATCGTCATTTTCAGAAGTGATGAAATGCAACATACAGCCATACCTTCATCATTAACTTCAAAGCACAGATTCTAGCACTTTGCTTCGAGTCCACTGGCGATTAAAATCAATAATCATCAGAGTCAGGTTACCACAGCGGTTTCACCGTAATATCTCAACATTGTTTTGCAACTCCATATCAGGCATTCATTGTAATGTACAATCAATGTTATCAGTCTTTGAAGTCACATATAATACCGAAAGGAAAATGGTAAACCATTTTGTTACAGGTAGATTTCTCCAACATTTAACATATTTCACGAAATTTCAGGACAGACTAATGGTATTGAGCAAGAATATGCCCGCGATTACGATTCACAAGCAGAATAGTAAGGAGCCAGCAATCAACATATTGATAAATTCAATAATAATTTAAATTACTTCCACCTCCCCGAACTAACAGAATACGTTCATTGGCCCGTAATACCGCAACATTTCAATATTACGTTATCATTGCATCGAAAGAAAATTACCGCACGCCAACCATTACAGAGAATATAAAACATGTTTTAAAGTATCAAATGCCCAGAGAAAGATTACAACAGACAAAGAATTAACCTCGGTTAACATTATTTCGAACTAAGGATCAGTAAGGAAAATGCTCGATCAACGGTAGTATAGACCAGTTTCAGACCACCTTCTACTCGATAACACCTTCATCAGCCCGACACATAGCAACGAGGTACTGGGGCAATGAAACGAGCGCGGGCGGCGCGCAGCGTGGGGGCGTCAGTCCGTTACCATAACATTATAATTAGAAGCTGTTCACGTGAAACATTAAGCGTCAGTAGAAGAAGGACAATATTCAAGCAACTAGCGTACACATGGAAGTCAAACTCATACCAACACATATCACAACAAGCAGACCAGACAGCCTTTCGCCGGTTAACAACCCAACCAAAAACAAAACCAGTAGTTCCGAAAAATAACCAATGAGGGGTGTAATAGAAACAACATATATTCAACTATAAACAACAATAGAAACAGCGTTAAAAGCCGAAAACAACAACAATTTGCTTTCAGCCAGCAGAACCGTACCGGCGCTCAAACAGTCTCAGTGCCAGTGCCCACAACACATAAAATTCACCAACCCACAAACCTTTACCGAAGCGAACTTCAACATTTAAGTAACCACAAAGAACCAGGTCAAAGACACACCGTTGCAGCCATGTTAAAATGCACCCAAACCATCAAACCAACTAATAAAACCTTATAATGGCAGTTTTCGATAAACAGTGAAATAAAGCTCGCACAAAGATGGCTCAATAGCGGCGGCTTCAAAATGGGAAAATAACCGCTAGTTTCGTTCCAGGTGCATTCAGGCGGCATTTGTTCAGGTGTAGCCTGTTCCGGATGGCGTTCAAGCATTCATTAAATACTGAACAAGTCAAAGCCGAATCATATCGGGTTGCCATCTCTGTTAAGGAACATTGGAGGGTAAGCGAATAAATCGCTCATCGGGTCATTTTCCGAAACAAAAATCCATATATCAGCCAATCAGATCTTGTCGCTCACCCTGCATTCAGTTAACAAATTGTTAACCACCAGACCGCATGTGTCGTTAACACCCAAAGCGCCAGATTTCAAAGGACTTCGAGGCCATTTCCGGAGACCGGGCGTCATTGCACAAAAAATAATTTCAAATTAACAGCTCGACGAACTTGCTGCACCATATATTCGTAGTAACGGTTACAGTCAGGAAGCGCAGTCATTCATTCACCTCATCATGGCCGATGATATATCAACAACCTCAGTAAAACATCAATAAATCAAAGTTGAGCAATATAAAACATACATAAACAGCCAAAAACAAATTAAGCCGCATCCAACCACAGCTTAAAACTGACCGAGTTCGATGGGGGTTCAACTAACACTTCAAACAATTCAAATGGAAGGTCATTAAATAACATCGAAGAAAACGCAATATTCAGCATAACGTTCAAATCCGACAGCAAAATTTCTGTAAGTCTAACTTAGACCAAAGACTAACATGGAAAAAACATATCAATACATACAAGGAAAATGTCGAATTGCCATTAAATTGCTCATCAATATATGGAGCCATAACAAACAAACATTACCACACAGGGAACACCAGTCGCCCGTGTCGATTTGATGTCAAATATTTCAAGATATCCACATAAAAACAAATAGTTCCATCACCAAACATTCAAATGTATAACAGGAAAGACTCCCTTTATCCTCTCCCAAGCACTGTAGAAAGGGGAATCCGACACTTCCGTCGGAAGATATCAATGAAAGATAACTCGATCGTTTAACACCCTCATCACAACAAAACCGAAATCAATTGAGCAATATTGGCCTTACAAAATAAAATCATACTGAATACAGAAAATACCCGACGTCAATAGGAAATTAACAACTCGATTTATATTACCGTTAGCACACAAACCCGATATTATGTCTTTTCTCCAAAGAAGTTATCAGTTCGTAAATCTCGGTCAATCATTTGCCGAACGACAATATGTTTCATCATTATCGCAAGAATTGATAATAAATTCATCGAAGATAATCAATATATTTCAGTAATGAGATCCGTGACCGGTAATAGTCAATTGTTCACTGTTATTTGGGCACGTTGGTAAACAATAAGTCATATTCAGTCTTTCAAACAACATTCCATCGTACCATCTCGCATTTTTACGCATCGCAGCTCAAAAATTGCTTCAATAACAAACAGATCAAATCAACATAACAGAAGAAGCATCATCATCAAAATGTAACATCAGTCAAAATATTTATTCTATTCGCTCAATATCGAGTAAAACTATAGCACGAAATGGCAGATCAAGCCGCCAAGTTGGAGTGTCTCCATCAAAACAAAAATTCCGTGTCACCACTCGTGACCATAACAATATAATAATAATAAATTCAATTATAACTGGCAATGAAAAATCTCATTCGATTCTGTCAGTTCAACAAAAAATAAATACTGCATGTAAATATACATCAATAAATTAACGCCGTTGCCGCAACCGATTAAGATGAGTTAAATTCGCACTCAGCCAACAGTACCAACAATGCCAGATCTTCAAAGTTAATATCTCGATTGAAACCCCGGCCCTATTAAACCGACTCGTCAATCATCCAGTCATACGTAACCATAACAATTACAACAAAACAATAACGAACAATAATTATCTCTTTCGGTCATTTTAATACCGTTATAAGTATTGTATTAGAAGTTGTTCTTTAACTCGCCGTTCTTCCGTTTATCAACTCATTTATTGGCCTTATATGTTATTCATTATTCACCAATAAAGGCTTTAAACATGGTTGGTTCAATAAAACAACAGAATGTCCATTTATTACCACAAATTCCATTTCAATTATTTCATAAGCCATCCAGTTATTTCGGCCTTCAATATTCAAACTTCACCAAGTTATCGTTTCATATGTTTCGCAATACCTTCGTCGCACTTTAAGTAAAATTTTACATGACCCTGACCACGATCTCCCCTTCCCTCGAGGAACTGAACTTGAAGCCTTCAAAGCCACCACGGCTTCGCTCCTTTCCCGCAAACATTAACATGTTCATTACTTTCCCATACCTTAATGCACCTGTTCATCACCAGAACAGTTGAATCATGTTGATCATTGCTGTTAGTATCTTCCTTATTACTGATTAACAAATTACAGATTATGATAAGATCTTTATCACAAATCGAGCTGACCACGCAAGGTGTTATCTTTCACCGGCACAGGACCTTGAATCACCAGTTGTCCTTAGATCAGCATGACTTCTCAAATCCGCACTTTCCTCAGTGTTATCAACGCGTCAATGCGATAAGCGGCGAGAATCAAAGCGCCTTGGGGAATCGTTGCCGTGCCGGGTTACGAAGCCCAAATAAGAATGCTCGGTTGCTGTCCTCGGTTGGCACCGTGTCCGACCCTCCAGCAGTTCAGTACGCAGAAATACGACGTCAGTTCTGCTGGAAGCTTCCAGGATCCCGCCAGCCAGTAGGCTCGAATATGGGGACGGTTCTCATCCGGTGAACAATATGTCGTTCGATTCTGTTGATAATGGATGAACAGGGCGACTTCGAATGTTTGTTCAAACGAGATCCTGCTTTAATACAGCAGTTCACCAAATCATCTCTACTGAGTGAATAACTGACAGAAGTCAGCTCGTAGTTTTCGAGTAGATCGGTTGGCGGACCTTTGACTCCCGTCGTCCGCAGAAGGCACAGGTAGACCCGATTGCGCGATCATATATTGTTGCGAACAGCCACGGTTTGAAGATGTTCAAACGGTAGACGTTCGAGTGCCGCCCCGAATAGAATCGCAGATTTCCGATTCCCGATGTGGCCGACGAAGGTACGCATCCGCAAAGTTCATGCCGGTCATAATCTGCCGAGGATGAAAGTTTGAGTCGTAAAAACATCTTCCGGTTCAGGCAGTTCTTTGTCAATTCAGTAATACGTTAAACGCTGGAATGCCATACCAGAGTCAGAAGTCGGCGAGATTTATCTCGATTCATTATCTCCGCCGTTATTCATCAGTAGCGCATCGTTGTTCGCTCGTTTCTTCAGCATATTGAAGATCATCGGGCCGAGGGTTGGCGAGTTAGTTTCGGTGGGTCCTCTTCAGTACCCGAGAAAGAATGCAATGTTCCTCTGTACCCTCACCAGCGTTCCGTAGACGTTCATCGTCGATATGTTAAGTAGGAACGCCGGGGTGGAAAGACGCCGTCACCGGAATCTCGATATCGGGAACGTCTAGTGCCACTTCGAGCCTTCCGTAATTGACGGGCGACGAAATACTGCCTTCCGCCGGAATGTTTCGTCCTTTCGTGTTTTCCGGACTTCGTTGTTACACTTCGAAAGATGATGACGCCGTCAGAAGAATCTTGTTTAATCATCATCACTTCGGTATCACGCATAGCTTTCTTAAAGCCGCATCGTTCATTAGACCTCCAAATATAGGTGTCTTCTTCCTACGGATTTTAAAGTGGTTGTCTATCATTCAAGAGACGCCAGTGTCTCCCGTCTGTTCGGCAGAGTCCAGCAGATGTGAAGATGGTCCTATCGTCATTGATCCTTTCTTTCGTAACGAGGGCCGAGTATGTCATCTTGTTCTTTCCTTCGAAGTTGAATTCGAATATATTTGAATAACGCCGATTTGTTTGAGAATAAACCGAAGAAGCGACTTCGTAGCAGTAGTCGTTGGAGATAAGTTTTCGTCTCCAATTATAATATCTATTCGGGAGTAATCACAAGTTTTACGTAAAGCCATCAACCCACGCCCATAAACGATCCATATTGCGGTGGGGGAATTGATTTATAGTGTTGACACCTTCATGAAGCTCGTTGAGTGGGCGCTGATAGTTGATCGGGGAGGCGACGGAGTCGAATACGCGCTATCATATAGCAGACTTCATCTTCATTAAGCACCATGCCGTAACTTCCGTTATAAAGTCGAAGTCTCCCGACATAAGAAACCAACACCATTCATCTGGCAAATGTTTTCTGGGCCTTCAACCCGTTTAACCCCATTCGAAAGATCTCCTCATAACGTTCATTCGAAGAGCGCTACTCGTCTGCTGCCTATCTGTGGGATGTTACTCGCGAACCCCGTGAGGCATACCGCGAACGTCTATCGCCCGCGAATCTTCGGCTTCGAAGTACACGACCGTTGCGAGAGCGTTGAAGTGGGGTGCGGTTGTGGTTCGCTATATCGCGCAAGCTCGTGGTTCGCATCCGGACGACAGTAAGTCTTCGATTTCCTCCCGGTCCACGTCCATCACGGCCAACAACTGGTCAAGAATTGAAACATAAAATCGGTCGAAGCCGATGCCTTCAACCAAATCCGGAAGAAGCAAGAGTAGCACGTTCAGCCAAGTCCCGCCGCACCGTATGTCAATTGCGGCAGAGGTAATGATTCAGACAGAATGTTCGTCGCGAGGGTAGCATCTTCAAGCCGAGGATTTCGCGCAGATGAGCCAAGCAGTATGTATCAGCAGATTTTTCGAAGAGACGACGTCTTTTCTTAAGCCTGGACGGAAGTTTAGTACAACCTTCTTCTTCGGCAATAGCAGATCGTTCTGTAACGTATTAAAACATACACCAGTATAGTATAACATACGGTTAACAAGCGATTCGCAGCCTATCAATTGCACTTCGACAATTTATCGATGCATAACAATCTGGTTATACAGCAATGATTCACCGAAGTTTGATAAATCAACAGCCAGTCGGGTACAGCGCAAAGCCGGTGATGGATTTACGCACGAGACAATAAAGTATGATCGTAAACACGGGATAACTAAAAGCTCGCAGTTCACCGGTGACTTCACGCAAATGTAAACAACGTTGGCTAACGCGACCAAAGTCAATAACGCCTGCAAATTCTCACAAAGTTTCGTCACCACATAGTAAAGTTGTTAGCCAAACCATAGACAGCGTACCTGAAGAATTGCGCTCCAACAAAAGATATGATAGAGCTCCAGTGTGCCGCCGACCGCTCAAGGCGCACCAGTAAGGCAGTCACGACTGGTTCGCGCGGAAAGCGGTAATCCGGTGAAAGCTATGTTCGCTTCGAACTGTGATTCGCGTCTCCATCAATATCTTCGAAAGGGAGCGTTAAAGACGATGAGTCAGATAAGCGAAAGATTTACTTTCACTTCCTCACTTCAATAAGCGTGAATACCGTCGCGAAAAGAAGGTTAAATAAACAAATAATACCATGCCTAGCACGTATTATGGACCGTAAAACTGTTGCAAAAGCGATTTTGATTTCAGCATCAGATTCAATGCCCACTTAATTACTACCGAAAGATCACGGCGTATTGAGCCGCATTGGTTTCGTCAATCCTTCACCATAACAAATGGGCACCTGTTTAAATCAACCAACAATATCAAAGCAGGTAACGTTTGTGCGTATCAGCGCCCACAGACACTTCCACAACATAAACGTTTACGTAAACACAGCCGTTAAACAGTATCAATAGTCGCGGTTATCGTAGTAGAGCAGAAAGCATTCCGTATCACGAGGTCGTTCGCGACCGCATAAGGTAGCTCAATTTGTTCAAATGGTAACGAAACGATTGAAATAGACGCAACAGCGCCTTTTTCACCGAAAACTACACCTTCAGAAAACGGTCTGCAATCATCATTACAATAACGTTAAAATGCGGCCTTCCAGTGGTCATCAATCCACCATATTCGTGATCGCTACCCGAAAACTCATTTCTTCACCCCGCCGAAGCGTTTCAAACAACCCTTGTTCGAACTTGACCGTAGATATTGGCTTTCTTCCGCGATTTGTGCACCAATCCTGCTCTTCGCTACGCATTACGCAGTACGATCAAACGGACCAATATTGTCAATATTTCCACAAAAGTATCTAGATCAGCGAAGCCACTTAAACAGCGTCGAACTCGTTTCTGTTACTTCGTTCATTCATCCCCAAAGTTAGCATATATTGGTTGGTTGTTACATACGCTATTATTGCTACAGCATAGCTATCCATATCCATATCCATATCTGTCTACATATTGCCATCACATGAAACACCTTCGTCGAAGTCGCCGAAAGGTAATTCATTGCGATTGACAGAAATATAGATAATCATCTCCGGGTTTCTGGGGCCGGATTTACCCAACCGGTGAAATCTTCCGACGATCATTCGACGCCAGGAAGTTCCGATAACGGTCGAAACGGGAAGAGAGCGAACGAAACTCGGTTCAATAAGCCGTACGGTCCGGGGACGGTAACGTGACATTGAAATATCGATAAACGACCAGAAATATCAACACTGGAGTCATTCAGTTGAAAGCGATTAACCGTCAACGAAATAAGTCATTATCAAAAGAACACTTCATATGAGATTCAAGACATATTAGCCGATGTCACATGGCGATCGTCACTTTATCATCCCATTTCCATCCTTACGGTTGATGGAACATTACCGTGACTTCAGATGATACGACTCAAATTCCGAAATATCGTCATTGCCAGTATCCCGACCAGTAAATATATTTTTCTCAAAACATGTTCGAGAGTCAGTAGGCAAGCATTGCCGTTCGCAAACTTTCTCATTGAATTAGCGACTATTGTGACTGACCCGACTTCACGTACGGCGAATTAATTGTTAATTTGCAGCATGCATGTAAACATGCAGGTTAATACGTAATTAGTTGCTGTCAACAGATGTTACCACCAGGTCGTTACGAAAGTTACGATTGAGAAAGATACCGATAAAGCAGCGCCGTCAACAGTACGGGTAGCAATCAGGTGCCGTGTTCTCGTTGTTCCGCGAAGATTAGCCGCAGACGCAAGCTATTACGCCCACGATTTAACAGTTCACGATCATTCCACTTCAAGCTTCATTTCCAGCCATGTTCAATAACAGACGGTTTGTCGCGAAAATAGCCGACGCCGATGCCGAGTCATCATTACCAGTACAGCTTTCACCATTTTCACGCACCAGCTTAATCTTTCATGCGACTGCGTTAATCAGCGATCGAATTGTTATTTTATTAGCAAACGACCGATCGTTTACGTAAAGATATTCATGGCCTGTTTGGCCGTTTGCCGAAGAAGAACAATTCCCCAGATAGCAACGTTTGAATGTGTCGAAGCCAACCATTCGTTCATGATGAATCATATTGCCTGCCATTATTCATCGTCGTCAGCAGTATTGACAACGGCCAATCAGTACTGAAACCATAGTCAACTGCCTTGGCGTTTCATCAAGGCATATATATACATCGTTGCCTTCAATATCGCCTGCGTACGATCTTTCATTCATCACAAGACAAAGTTTGGTGTCAATGGTTACGTTGCCAGCAATAATAACAGTCGTCATGCGTAAAGACATCGTTAGAATCGGTTCAGTAACCCACTGGTTGACACACGTACGCTGGTCAAAGACGACGTCAAGCCGTTATCACCGCATCTGAACATACCGATTATTTACATCATAACCAACATTTGTTATCACCAATCATTATAATAATATTGCACCGGTTTTGCTCGTTCGTTAGCCGTCACGAACATTTCCTCATCGAACCGGTGATTCGGGAACATGTCACCTCTGGTTCGCATGACAGTATTCTCATCGTCACGATGGTGCTGACTTTCAACAATGCCACTTCCTCATTGGTGTCATATCTCAACACTTCCGTCATCGACAAAGAATAATAATATGCTCGCGTTCATCGTCGCCGAACAATAATTCACTGCGTCGGCGATGGTGAGAATAGTGAGCGAAGTTCAAAACAGCAGAGGTTTATGCAAATGACGCAGTATCGGCACTTGTTCGTCATGCCAGCCGTCGCTTCGTGGTATACTTTGTTCGTTGTGGCGCATGAATATTCACGCGCGATGAAGTTCGATGCCGTTAGCGACCGAATACCCCGGAAGTCAGTAGACGCTTTTCCCAACATGAACATTGCATGACCGTTCATTCTCGCACTCGCCAGTAATCGTCCGAATACCGTTCCTCGATCGGACCGAGGCATGGTGATTGCGTCAAAACAAATCAGGCGAAATTTCAGACTCGCCGAGCCGGGTTTGTGCACGCGCATTATTAAAGTCAGAATGAATAAATCATTTTGCCTTTCGGTGCGATATCAGAAAACACACCGACGGGTAATAAATGTCACCGATTGAAAAAAACACGTTAACAAAACAGTGCCGATCACAGACAACACCTGCGCTGCATTCGGTTTGAAGCTGCTGACGTTTTCGTGGTTCAGCATATACGTAGTTCGCGTCGTACGTTCACGTCACGGTAAAACAAAGAGAATATTGGTATCCTCGTTATACGAAGGCGACGGGGAAGAGTTTAACGAACGTTAGAGCGGACGTTTTTCAAGTTCAAAACGCGTAATTCGTTCAGGTACAGCGCTCAACCGGGTTAGAATTATCTCCAGTGACACGCCGCGACGACTAACGGGATCATGGTCGGTTGATGTCGGTTCTTCAACCGCGCAGATTGATGCCGCCGATCACCGGATACCAGTTCAGCCCGTTCAACAGACGCGCCGGAATATCGCCGAATGCGGCGTACCAAACGTTATCATCAAAGCAAAATAATGGTTCGTCGGGCCCAACCGGAAAGAACAGTTCATATCACGGGAACGTTGGGTCGCGCGCGGTGGATAACGTCAAAGATAATCATGATGACCGCGCCGTAAAGGACAGTTTATGCGGGTTACAAACGTTTTACCATGGAATGTTGTCGCCACCGACCGCACCATAGGTTGTTGGTATCAATATTAAATATTTCTCGATCCATGTATGTTTTAACTTATTTAGCAACATTTTCTTCTGCGCTGTTGTTCTTCGTTGCAGTTCAGCTCCGGTGATATGGATTCAGTAATAAGCGTAAATTTGACAATAAATGATAACAACAGAAACGTGAAAGCTAAGATGAGTTTTAATGGAATCTTCATAAAGAGGTGGAGTTCATTGTAATAAACGGGCAACGAATTACGCCTCTTAAGAAAGACAATCAATTTCGCGAAAACACGCTCGCATACGCTATGCACTGTTGCGCCGTAAGCCGACTTCGCTCAGCAGGAGTCAATATCAAGGAAAATATCAAATACGGGTATATGCGCTTACTTCGCGCAGTGAAGACGTAACTTCCGCGCCGGGTTGAAAACAGCATATTCCGTTTTTATCAGCATCATTGATAACTTCCGCAGGGTTTAAGCGTACTGTGCGCCATTCGATAGTCAGCTGGCGTTAATAACGACCGGCGATATGTCGAATATTTTGCTCTTCGTTGCCGGGGCAGGCTGGGTATCTGGAGTAAGTACCACGACTGGCCGCCATTCGTAAGAAGTCATCGAAGTGCAGATTCAATGACGCACATGTTAACTACGTGTTGTGCTTCGCATGTACTATAACAATTAATTGCCGATGCTGTTATTGTTTAATGTAAGATCACAATATTTAATGACGATGCTGTTTCAGCCGCGGAAGCCACCAAAGTTGTCTAGCGCTAGCAAGATCGTACCCCATGTTCAACATAAACTTAAGACTCAGCTCAATATACGCATACCGGTAGTCATTTCGGTACGTCGCGATACCCGGAAAAGTCAATACTGGCGCGAAGTTATTGCCCACGCAATTATAGCCGAGGGCACCAAATCTCCATATAAATGTCGAGCTTCGAACGCAGCACTTATTACATATCAGAACTGTTCTCTTTCGGTGATCAGCAAATTAACAGACGATTTCGTTCTTGTTTCATTATTATCGTTGGTCAGTAACAGCAGCATGTCAGTTCGCCCATGTACATTCAGCGTAACCTGATAGGATATGCGGCGCGAGGCGAAATCTGGTTTAAAATGCATGATTTCAATTTTGTATACCACCGCATTCACTTGTTCTTAATATCTCCACCCCGTTACGAAATATCAGGCGTCGTCACCATTTCGTAAAGACAACAAATGTCGCCTGTTTCGCGGAGTCACGCTGTCACTTTATTACCGACACCGCGAAAGCAGACAAGCGTAAAGGTTGGTAACATTCCTTCGAACAGCACAGGATCGCGGCATTATGACTGGACTATTTATTCAGCTGACAATTATTTTGGCGCACGCAGATCATGGCATTGTGGTAACAGTTGCGACGTCACATTTGTTGAGCAGTTACGATGTCATATCCACCTAATTTGTGGGTTACAGTTCTGCATTACCAGCAGTATCCTATGACATCAAAACAGCGTCCTTTGCCATGCAGAACCAACACGTAAAGCCCAGACCGTGAGTCGAATTCGCATAAAAGATGCGTAAGGTACATGTTCAGTGGTGTTGTCGATAACGGCTACCACCGTTACCCGTACCGCGCCATTAAACACACTCGAGTTGTGCCGATTCCACGAGAAAGGACGGTATACGATTGCAAATACCAGCGTATGAACAGATCAGTTTGAAAGATAACAGCCACTATTGTTATTAGCCAACAGTCGTCAAGGTAATTCATTGCTGGCTTCATTTAATGACGTGTATTACTGAAATATAGCTGAGTCTATTCTTCGTCATAGAAGTTATGCGCACTTCGAATGAAAACACCGATTCAGTTGAAAGTCAGATTCATTCGATTATCACAATATTTGTCATTTCAGCATTAATTCTCATTGTGTTGGTGATTCAGCTTGTTCGCGCCAAGGGTTGCTTTGATCCAAAGTTTGAGGAACATGTTTACATATACTGAATAGTTCGATCCAGGTTTCGAGTTTTTACAACACATTGGAATAGCTGAGTTCGAAATAGTCTTCCGTTCAGGTTCTACCAATACTGAAGTCAGGTCTGTCGATTAAAGATTAGAGTTAGCTAATCGAATTGCGGTTTAACAATTAATACATTTGCTGAAGATTTTCATCCGGATACCTGGTGCGGAAACCAGTGCGAAGGTCCGCGATAACCGCGATGTCCCTTGTGCAAAAGCAAATACGCGAGGAGCAGTTTACGGGCACCAGTCCCAGTGTGAACACGCCCGTATCAGCTGCCGGGTTGGGGGCTGCCATAAACAGACAGGGCGGTGTCATCAGTGTTCCCGGACGATACACCGAGGGTTGTGACACCTGCCCCACCCGCCGCCCTAGCTACGACAACGTGAGGTACCGTCAACGGACCAGCGGCGCGTCTGGAAGGATGTGCCGAAGGGCGTGGGGACCACGAAACGTGTGGTCAAGGATGTGGTGAGCTTGTTATCAGACGGTGTTCGTATTATCGACATGGCTGGAGCTCCAGTAATGATAAACATATCCGTGCCGAACAGGTATTCGTCGGTGACGCCGTAGCGATGGTTGACAGGTTCGCAAGATGGCGTGGACCGGTGAAATTATCATCATTGTTATCGCGTTCACGTGCAGCAGATTTTACGGCCCCGATCAATTGAGTGAACTGCGTGAATATTGCCGTATCGATGGTAGACAGCGTGAATGGTTGCAGGATTCACGGCATGAAGTCGCGAGATAACAGTACAGATGATCGTGACCGAGACCCTCAAGTAACTGCAGAATGCGAGAAGGGATGGACGGTTCTCCGCTTCGATCAGCTGGTCTCTTTATGCTACCAACCAACCAACATTAATAGGTCAGCAAGTTACCAGTTAACGTCGTATCCGATTCACTTCATGATCTAAATCTAACCTGTCGAGCATGCGACAAAGATATTGTGGAATAATTCTTACCGTTAAAATTCTTGGGGATCGCGCTTTTGATTTTACCGTACGAACATTGTTTCAACCTGTTTATATGGTTATTATCGGGTCAATTTTCTTCGGTTTCATTTAAAGCAGCAGATTTAATGATACGCAATCAACAGCCGAGGTTACCAACAACATTTGCACGATGATGCCAGTTCTCATCAATACGCCAACGCATTGAATAAAGTCACCAGTAATATTTTGTTAAATTACACGGTACAAAACAGCCATATCATGGGTTTTGTTTCAACACAACTTACGTAAATCGACGTAATTCGCCAGCGCACAACCATATCCCTTTGTATTAACGAGAGACCGATAACGTCATTGATTCGCACGTCGGTTTCCGGCTGAGATTATCGCGAATCAGTCGAACAAAGCTGACAAAGACGTTCAAGAAAGGGCATATTTGTGCATACTTGTAATACATTGAAGAAATTTACCACTGCGTGACTAAACTGTCTGGCAACCGAAGCCGTCAGAAAATGTTCTCTGCGTTTTAATTCTGAGAATCAGCGATCACGCCTGCCATTTTACCGCTGGGCAAAATGCCAAAATCAATGTGCCAGACGTTAATAACATGTATATGTCGTTGCAGTAAATGTCATCCTCGATCGTTTTATATGAAGGACGACAGTAAACATTGTGCCTTCTGGCCTGTTACCGCCATACCGTTGAAGATTTCAACAGATCCGCCTGTTTGTTTACTGAATTTTGCCGGATAGTGTTTCGCTGAAGACGCCGTTACCGACACGTCACCTTCATTAAATCCTTTTCGATAGAATTTTTAGATCGCATCATAGCGTGAACATTTTTGACTTTTCGTCTGTTGCCGAAACACAGGTTGGGAATTCGATTATGGAAGTTGTTTTGGCAATTAAGGTATCAAAGTCGATGAACAAAGAATTATTACGTAAATAAGAAGCGACTTCAGGTCATGTTGCGCCAGACTAGGTCGTTGGATCATTTGAAAAGAGGCAATTGAAGCCGAGCCAGAGCCGCGCGGTATCAGTGTTAAAGCTTATTCGGCGAGCCTGTAAATACTTACACGATTAGCGGTAATATGGTACCCTTTGTCGATTATTTCACTGATAACATTGCGTACGAACATGGGCGTTTAAGCCCGTTTGCCGTGGAAGGTCCATTAGTTGAAGCTGGCGTCGATGGTCGATAGATGCATCAAGCTCCAGTCGAGGGTAAACGGTACTGGCATAAGCTGATTTCAGATTCGTGAACGTACCACGTTGGTCGGTTCAGATACACCATGAAATTGGTTTGACACTGGAATGTCATAGCGGAAGCAGTGGATGATGTGTATTATACCAGTTAATTAAGTAACAATACAGACGATGAAAAGCAAGATTGCGGCACGTTTATTGAAAAACATAATGCCGAATCCAACGCGAACTTCACACCGTTGGTAGAGAATAACAAGTGTGACCATAGATACGCTACTTTTACTTACACATACATTAACACACCATAAGACATACATACATTGCTACATACATACATACATACATACATTAAAGATACATGGTTATTGTTATTAAGATAATATTAAGAAGATACATATTATTATTATTATTACATAGATACATATATACATACATACATACATACATACATACATACATACATAATGAAGAATGAATTTTGTTAGAAGCTAAACGACCATGTAAGCATTTTCAAGTTAGGTCTGCCTTGTTTGTCAGGTTTACCGACAAGAAGAACAGTTTAGATACAAACGTTTGAACTCTTTAGCCCACATTTCAAACGACGGAATCCCCAATCTATTCATGAATACAGGAATGTTTATGCACAGTTCTTCATGGCTTCCCTAGTCGTCAAAGCATTAACAACGGGTACCTCTCTAGTAAATTGAAACTACCGTTTTAACTGTTTTATGTTTTAATAAGGTATATACACGTTATTCTTCATGAATAATACTCATACCGCTGCTTGCTGTCATAGTTCTTTTGGTGTAAAATGTATCTGCCAGTTTACCTACACTATCAGCAAGATGCATGTCACTGAGTACACACTGGTGGAGTTCACAGAAATCAACACTTTCAACAAACATCATTAGTATCCACTTCCATAGTAAGTATAGATAGAACTTTAGTCTTACAACGAACTGATTTCATTACATTGTAATCCCGCTCCCTTCTTTTTGTCTTAACATTCGAAAACTTGTTAAAAGTTTTGAAAATTTAAAATTAAGCATAATGGAATGACATTGAAGCATGCTATGACTATATATGGTAAAGCTTGTAGCACAGGCGGTATGGGTTGATACTCCGTGGGAACTGAGACTAGAATCCAGCATTTATAATACTTAGTGATTTCCAGTTATGGTAGGAAGCCAAGATCAGATGAAGTATTATTATACTGACTAACACAAATAGCCGATATGATAGCCACATAACCTGGATCAGAAGCTGGATTAGGTTTGTGTAAAAGTTGTTTGGTGTGTTGTTTAACGCCGCACTTGGCAATATATGGCGGCAGTCTGTGAATAATCGAGTCTGGACCGGACAATCCAGTGATAATCGATCTTCGGAATTCGGATACGATGACACGTGTCAACGAAGTCCGCGAGTCTGACCACAAGATTCTGTTGTTGTCTTAAGACAAGCATGGGTTATGAAGACCACCAATTCTAACCGATCTTCACACATCACACATGACTTCACTTGTTAGTACAACCATATGTACTCAGTGACACACATGCATCTTTACTTGCTGATAGTGTAGAGTAAACGGCGAGAGATACATTTACACCAAAGACTATGACAGCAAGCGGCAGTACCGAGTATTATTCATGAAGGCAACGATATATACCTTATTAAAACATAAAACACAGTTAAAACGGTAGTTTCAATTACTAGAAGAGGTACCCGTTGTTAATATACTTTGACGACTAGGGAAGCCATGAAAGAACTGTACATAAACATTTCCTGTATTCATGAATAGATTGGGGATTCTGTCCTCGTTGAAATGTGGGCTAAAAGTTCAAACGTTTGTATCTAAAAGCTGTTCTTCTTGTCGGTAAACTTGACCAAACAAAGGCAGACCTAACTTGAAAATGCTTACATAGTCGTTTGCTTCTAACAAAATTCATTCTTCGTATGTATGTATGTGCATGTATGTATGTATGTATGTATGTATGTATGTATGTATGTATGTATGTATGTATGTATGTATGTATGTATGTATGTATGTATGTATGTATGTATGTATGTATGTATGTATGTATGTATGTATGTATGTATGTCTTATGGTGTGTTAATGTATGTCAATAAGTAAAAGTAGCGTATCTATAGTCACACTTGTTATTCTCTACCAACAGTGTGAAGTTCGCGTTGGAACGTTAAGCATTATGTTTTCAATAAACGATGCCGCAATCCACTTTTCATCATCTGTATTGTTACCTGGGTGTTAGCAGTATGATACACATCTCTTTTCATAATAATGCACACACAACTTCCCTTGTGGGCTTCAATTCAAGTGTCAAATTTTCAATTTCGTTGAGTAAACAGCAGAAATATTATGCATGAATTACATTTCGTAATGAAAGGTACATTGGAACGCAAAGTAGGTTCACAGATCGCAAATCAGCTATATGACACCAGTACACCTGTGATTTGTTTACCTATCGAGCTGGGCGGTGCATCTATCACATTATCCGGGCACCTGTAACTCAGCTAAGTGTGGACCTTCCCACAGTAGGTGACTAAACGCCCTATGTGTTTCATGCGCAATGTTTATCTCAGTGAAATGTATCGACAAAGGACACCATGTACCGTAATCGTGTAAAGTGTTTACAAAGATACAGCAGATAACCTTTAAAGCGAAGTACACTGATACCACGCACGGCTACAACCGACTTCAATTGCCTCTTTTCAAATGATCCAACGACGTAGTTTCGTTGTCCTAGTCACAACAACATGATACAAGTCTATGTATTTACGCGTAGCGGATTCTTTGTTCATCGATTTTGATACCTTAATTGCCCAAAACAATGCTGCCAGTAACTCCTTATAATCCAGATTCACAACCACAACATGTTTCAGTAATAGACAAAAAGTCAAAATGGATACATATGATGCGATCTAAAAAGATTCCTATCGAAGGGATACATTTGTGAGGTGACATTAATTAGGTAACGGCACATTCTTCAAAAGAAAATTGAACCAAAGCACAATAGCATCCAGCAAAATTCAAAGAGTAAACAAAACAAGGCAGGATGTGACAAATGTAACAGTATATAGCGAGTAACGAATCAGAACAAACAATGTCATGACTTTACTGTATCAATATTCAAGACATGCAATCGGGAGGTAACTGTACAATCACTAAAACAAGAGCACAATATAAAACAATCGGGGATTACTTAGTGGCATTTGCTTTACAACGACTATATACACTGTTAATTAACGTCTAACATTGTTCTTTTTTAGCATTTTACTTAGCAGTAAAATGTAGGCATGATCATACTACAATTCTCTCAAATTATTGGTCGTACGGAAATTTCATTTTCTGACGCGAGGCGTTCTTCGAGTTGCCAATGGGTGGATTTGAATCACACAGTTGAACATAATAAAGGCATTCTTCAAATGTAATACAAATTATTCACGTTAAATATGCCCTTTCTTGAACGTCATTTTGTCAAGCATGTTCATTTGATTCTCACGATAATCTCAGCCAGGTATCATTTTGTGCAAATCAATGGCGATTGTAGTCGAACTCATGGTCGCTTTCTCATGGATATCTAAAAAGGGGATATAGGTTAAATTTGTGCCACTGGCAAGGCAAATTACATCAATTTGCATGGTTATTGTTAAGAAATAAAACCCATGATATGTATTTTGTACCATGTAATTTATAACATCGCTTAAAATGCTAATACACTGGTAACTTTTAACGTTCAAGTACGTTGCTCATGTGATGAGAACTGCTAACATCATCATTGCAAATGTTGTTAATTTAACCTCAGCCATTTGGTTGCAGCCACTCGTTAAATCTGCAAAAACAAATGAAACCAGAAAATTTATTGTCGTGCCATATAAATAGGTTATTGAAACTAATGTTTCATTTTGAAATGTAAATAAAAAGCTTTTCGGTCCCCAAGAACTGTAGTAGGATTTGTGAGATGCCATTTCCCCTCCACAACTATCTTTATCGCACATGCTTCATTGGGTTAGATTTTAAAATCATAAGAAAATCGAAATGGAATAGTTTTATACGACGTGCTAGAAACAGCTTGCTGACCTGGTGTATTTGGTTGGTTGGTAGCATAAGAGACCAGCTGATCGAGACACTGGAGGCCCGTCCATCCCTTCTCGCACATTCTGCAGTTGCCCGAAGTCTGGTCACAGTCAAGACATCTGTACGGACATGTCATCTCGCATTTCTTGCCGTGGAATCCTCTCATGCAACCATTTTCACACTGTCCTGCCATGTTACATGTAATATTCACGCAGTTCACTGAACACTCAGACTGACAGTCGGGGCCGTAAAGTCCTGCTTTGCACATGAGGCACGATGCTGAGTATTGATGGCATTTCATGCAGTCCGCGCCACATCTTTCGCTGCAGACTTCACCTGTCCAACCATCCTTGCAGCCGTCAATGCACCGGCCAGACACGTGTCTGTTCAGACAGTTATGTTTATCACATTTTCGTCCATGCCACCCTTCCATACAATCAGATATGCAGACACCGTCCTCCTGGTAACAAGCCTTCTCCTTACATCCTTGACCACACGTTTCGTTACACGTGGTCCCCCACCACCCTTCAGCACATCCTTCCAGACACTTGCCGCTGGTCCGTTGACAGTACCTCACGTTGTCGTAGCTAAGACGGCAGGTACTGGGGCAGAGTGTGTCACAACCCTCGGTGTATCGTCCAGGAACACACTGATGACACCGCCCTGTCTGTTTATGGCAGCCCCCCAACCAGCAGCTGATACAGGCGTGTTCACACTGGGACCCCCAGTACCCATACAAACACTCCTCGCATGTGCCACTTTTACACAAAGGACATCTTGATTCATCGCAGACCTTCACACTGGTTCCACCTGGAAGTATCAGATGAAAGAACATCTTCAGCTAAATGTATATTAGACATTTAAACCGCACAGACTCAATTCAGTTGCTAAACAACTCTAATCTTTGAGAATCGACTTAAGGACCTACGACTGGGTATTTGGTTAGAGATACGAACGGAGACGAAGGGGTATGTTTTCCGGACATCCAGCACAATCAGCCGGCACATTATTTGTTTGTAAAACTCGAGAACACACAATCTTTACTGGATCAATTTAATTCCAGTATGTAAACAATGTTCCTCCAAGTAGCTTTTGGATCAAAGCGAAGCTACACTTACAGCAGACAAGCTGAATCACCAACACAGTGAGGAGTGTACTCTGAAATGATAAATGTGTGATGAATCAGATGAATCTGACTTTTAGTGCTTGAATCAGTGTTTTCGTTGATTCAGGGGATGCATAATACTATGACAAGAGAAATAAGACTCAGCTTATATTTCAAACAATACCACGTCGGTGGTCAAGGCAAATAAACAAGCCAATGAAATAGTTACCTTGACATTGTTAAACAATAACAATGAGTAATATTTATCACTCAAACTGATCTAACAAATTACACTGGGTGACACAGTCAATATACCGCGTCCCTAACAACTGTCTCGTTGACAGATCAGCACAACTCGAAGTGTGAACTAGTAAGCGCAGTACGGGTAGCAGTTGTTGGCCGTTATCTCTATTTGACAACACCACACAGACATGTACCTTACACATCTTGCAATATGCAGGTATTCCGGTTTTCACAGATCTTGTTTGTGTTGGTTCTGCATAAAACAAAGGACATGACGTTATCATAGGATCTGTAATTAAATACAGAACTGTAACCTAAATTCGTGGATCGCGGTAATTATCATGCTAGCTCGTAAATTAAGTCTCGACTGACGTCACGAAGCGGTACTTTTGATGTACATACAATGCCATGAATCTCTGCATTACACGCAAGTACTCTAAAAATAATTGTCCAGCACTGAGATAAATAGTCCCAGATCACTAATGCCACGATTACCAAATTCTTTTTCTTCGAAATGTCAAGCGATACCGTTAGCTCCAACCTTCTTACCTTGTCTGCTTTCCTTGGTGTCAATACTTACTGCAGTGGGATGTCGTACATTTTGGTATAAAGTAACCAACTACGTAATCCACGAAACAAGGTGACGTCACATTTTGTTGGCACACGAATGGGTGATGATTGCAAATGGCTTCGGTAAGCAAAGGTTTCATTCTCGAGTGGAATATTAGGTATTTTCAGTGAATAAAATAAGCAGTGCGTATACAAAATTAAATCATGCATTTAAAATATGAATTTCGCCGCACTTCACTTATATCCACAAATCAAGGTTACGCGAGTGTACATAGGTGGGCAGAGATCCATGCTGCTTTATTTATAACCTTACTCTAACGATATGTAAGAAACAAGAACAAATCGTGTGGAATTTTACTGTCCACGAGAAACAGTTCTATTCTCTCAACTCACAGATACTGCGCGTTCCTCAAGCTGCTGGCGATGTCTTCCTCCGGTGACTATATCTCCGGGGTTGAGACTAGTACCTCAACTATAAGTACGTGGGTATGCTTTCACGCCAATTTCAGCAACACTCCAGGTATATCACGGCGAGGTACCCCAGAAATGAGCTCTACACAGTGCGACCATGTGGGAATCAAACCTGGGTCTTAAGAGAAGTTTATGTTAAGGTATGGGAGTTACGGTCACCTTAGCGCTAAGATTGCTTTGAACAACGGCACCCAGGCTTATTCCACCCCCAACTGAAACAAGAAAACATCATCATTAAATATTGTAGTCTTACATTAAACAATAACAACATCAACAGTAAACATTGTGCAAATACATGCAAGCACAACACATAATACTAGTTAACAGAAATGTACGTCATTTTAGATCTACACATATTACCTTCAATATTCTACAGATAATGCCAGTAGTCAGTCAGTAGTGACACCTCCAGATTACCCAACCTGCCCCGACGCGCAGTGAGGGCAAAATGTTGACATATATCTGCAGTCGTTGTGTAACACTAGCTGATATCAGATAAGACTTTTAGTACACTTAAGCCTACTGAGAGTTATGTGTTGCTGAATGCAAAAACTAAGGATATGCGTGTTACAACCCAGCGCAGAGTTCGCCGATCGCCCACTGCACGGGACAAACTGTATACTGCATGTGATAGTTGCACTATAAATTACTACTTGTGCGAGGTCTTCAGAATCCATTGTCTTTGACTCCCTACTGGGGGCTTTGGAATTCAGCACAGCAACGAAGTGCATAAGCGTATGCAGAGCATGTTTTTCACTGAAATTGATTGTCTTTTCTTAGAAGAAGACAAAAACATCAGTAACTTTAATTCTGATTTATTTGCCCGTTTAGTAGTGCCTGTGGGAACTCCGCATCTTTATAAGAGAAAAGACCCATTAAAAAACTCATCTTAAGCTTTTCTGATTTCTGTGGTATTTATCATTTATTGTCAAATTTGCATATTTTGAATCCATATCACAGACTGAACTGCAAGCAAAAGCAGCAGAGAACAGCAAACTAGATTGAACCAGATTTTAAGGCAATGAGAAACACAGAAATAGAAAATGTTGCCCTAAATAAAGTTAAACATGTATACATGAGATCGAAGTAGACAATAAATTACAATTACCAAGAAAACATAAACGGTGGAAATAACACCAACACAAATAACACCTATGGGCATGGTGGAGTTTGACAACTTGTCCATGAACAGAGCAAGACATGACCCACATAAACACAATCACTTACACAACAGTCATCGTGTTATCTTGACTGATTATCTACCCACGCGCATTCTAGCTTGTTCCATGATATGAACTGTTCTACTTACACTCCAGTTGTTGTTGTTATTAGTGCATGTACACTTTGGAGTGAGTGCGTTTAGATTTACGCCGCATTCAGCAATATTCCAGCTATATGGCGGCGGTCTGTTAATAATCCAGGCTGGACCAGACAATCCAGTGATCAACAGCATGAGCATCAATCTGCGCAGTTGGGAACCGATGACATCAACCAAGCCAGCGAGCCTGACCACCAGATCCCATTAGTCGTCTCTTACGACAAGCATGCGTCACTGGAGATCAATTCTAACCCGGTTCTTTACGGGCACAACACTTTGGACAGATTACGTTTACAGATAACCAAAACGTCCTTCCTATTTTACATTCAGTGCATCTCCCCGTGCCTTGTTCATATAACAAGGATATGTCTGCTTGTTTCGTGACATGGACAGTACAACCTTGAACGCCCCTTTCATTCACATTGTTTGTTATATATACTGAACCACAAAAGAAACGTCGCCTTTCAAAACCGAATGCAAAATTTTGTTCTTACAAGGTGTTGTAGTTATTATGATTGTACTGTTTTGTTAACATGTTTTTTCAATCCAATTTGACATTTATTACCTACATCAGTGTGTTTTCTGATGAAAAAGCATATCGACCAAACGCACCGAAAAAGGCAGTGATGTTAAATGGTTATTCATTCCTGACTAATGAAAATGCACGTGCATGTCGTGACAACCCTACCAATGAAAGCGAGTCCCAAACTCGCCTGATTTTTTATTTTGACACAATCACCATGCCTCGAGTTACGAGAGATCAGAGGAACCAAGTATTGGGACGATTGCAAATTGTCCAGAGTGCACGGAGAATAGACAATCATTTTAATGTTCATGTTAGGACAATCTACGGACTCCAGGAGTGGTATCAGGTCACTAACAGCATCCAAGACCATCCGCGCAATGGGCGACCTTCAGTAACACCACAACGTAAAGACCGACAGATTGTGCGCCACCATCTGCATGGTCGCTTCCCCAGAGCGACAGAAACAACGCAACAGACTCGTCAGTGCCGATACAGTGCGTCGACGTTTGCGCGAAAGAAACCTCTGCTGTCACAGACCATATCGTAGTCCTGTCCTCACCGCTCATCACCGGCAAAACCGACTGCAGTGGGCAACTCAGCATCGAAATTGGTGTTATCGGCAATGGAGAACTGTGAACATGAAAGCCAATATTGTGGTTCTACTGTCGATGGCAGAGTGAGAGTATGGTAAAGGTGCGGGGAACTGTTTTCCAATGAGTGTATTGTTGAAAGAGACTCGTTGGGTGGTCCAAGCATCATGGTGTGGGGTGCAATCGCTCTGAACCAGAGAGGTGGCACAATGGTGTTCCAGAATCTCGGTTCAAGATGAGGAAATGATGTGACAGCTGCTGGGTATGAAGCCCAGACCAGTTGCAGTATTATTATAATGATTAGGTGTGTGTAAATGTTGGTTATGGTCTGTAAATAATCGAGTATGAACCAGATGCAGTGATAAACAGCTTGAGCATCGATCTTCGCAATTGGCATACGATGACATGTGTCAACCAATTCAGCAAGTCTGACCACCCGAGTCCGTTGTCAAGGATGGGTTACTGAAGACCAATTCTAACCCGATCTTTATAGATCTCACACATGACTGACTGTTGTGTACAACAACATGTACTCAGTGACACAAGCATCTTGCTGATAGCGTAGATAAATGACGGAGATACATTTACACCAAGGCTATGACAGCAAGCGGCAGTACCGAGTATTATTCATGAAGGCAACGTGTATATATATACCTTATTAAAACATAAAACAGTTAATATGGTAGTTTCAGTACTAGAGAGATAGCCGTTGTCAATACCTTGACGACGTGGGAAGCCATGAAAGAACTGTAAATAAACATTACCTGTATTCATGTATAGATTCCGTCGTTGAAATGTGTGCTACAGTTCAAACGTTTATATCTAAAATTGTTCTTCTTGTCGGTAAACTTGACCAAACAGGCCGACCTAACCTGAATATGCTTACATAAATGTCAGTCGTTTGCTTCTAATAAAATGCTTTCTTCGATCACTGAGTTAACGCAAATCACATAGAAAGATTCGCTAGGGCATGAAAAAGCAAAAAAATAAGTGAAAAAAGCACGAATGGACCACTGGAAATCAATGATGGCCTCGAGTATTGTCGAAAGAGGTCAGTATTTTGTTGCAACTAAACCGATACGTCTGTTGTGACCTTAAATGTAGAATGGGCTTAAGTGTAAAATAATCATGTCATTGAATATTCATCAGTGGGCGTAGCTTATGTGCTACGTCACATACACGGCCTAGTATCTTCCGCAGAACAAGCGAAGGGAGCTGCAACTTCGGAGAGGTACTGCAGTACTGTTGGTAGCGCTGCTATCAAAATATTGACATGTCTTTCTCAATCGTAACTTTTCATAGCAATCCCACCAAACAGAGTAACATCTCTTGGCAACCAACTAAATACGTATGCCATACATATTTACATACATACTACCAAATGTAATTAAGTTCACCGTACGTAAAAAGTGGGTCAATTCTAATAGTGCACCTAGTGTAGGAAAGTTTACCCAGGCAAGTAATGCTACCCTCTGGCTCTCAGGGCACTACAAACTTTGAAAAAATATTTTAGATTGATATCCCAGGATATAACCCTTAATGGCAACAAATATTTCTGGAATTTGGGTCGTATATCTGAAGTACCAAGGGGAATCCTTACTAGTTTTTGGTATGAACCCGCAGATAAATATATTAAGGATAAAATAAGGATTATGATAAAAAGTAACAATCACTATGCCAACACTCGGCCAGCTTTATATGTCTGGGTAAGGCATGTCCTCTCCACCGATCGCATACTGTAAGGGTGTGTTTGTACTTGTCTTGAAGCTTTAAGTTTACTGATTGGCAGTTGAAAATCACTTTCATATTTTTATAACTGAAATAACTCCAAAGTAATTAATTTGGTAGTTTTTCTGAAATCATGTTCATGATATTTCCAATATCCCTTTGACCCCTCATCCCTTGGACCATGCACAACCCCCTGTAGATTGAAAATTTCATTCACTCTCTCTCCCATTTCAGCCATTATGGGTCGCTTCCTGGGCACGTCAAGGTGGACAGTCAGTGAGCACCTCAGAGGTTCTACCAGTTACCCAGCAGGGCTTCATCCAGCCCCAAGCACCCCAGGGGACTGGTTATCATTCTCTTCGTATAAGCGCATCTCATGTCTATCAATCACAGACTTTGATTACTCAGCATAACAAAACCGGCAGAGGTTAATTTTCATATGATATAACTTAATATATAGATAGATATAGATATAGATATAGATATATATATATATATATATATATATATATATATATATATAACTTTGGGATGATAGTGGGCAAAGTAACAGAAATAAGTTCCGGACATATCGCTTGTTTAAATCTTCACTGATCCTAAAATTACTTTGTAAAATATTAATAATAATAATAGTCCATTTGTCATGCGCATTGCTCCATGCGTAATGCATGCTTGAAGGATTATAGGATTAAAAGGTTTTCGGAAAAAAAATCCTTGGAAAGAAAAGGCGCCCAATATCTACAGTCATACAGCATAGGGTTCAGATAAGTTCATTTGAAACACTTCAACAAGTAGGGTAGGCGTTTTGGAAGAAATAGGTTTTCAGGTATGATCTGAATGCTGAATAGGATTGTGCAGTTATAAGGAAAACCACATTTGTAAACATTGTAAAACTAATAGTATTGAGTACAAGGTGCGTTTTCTAAGAAATTGTAGTTTTTATTCAGGTAAGAAAAAATTTTATATGTTTGGATTCGTGCGTCATATTTCAATCATATTTCCTCTGTTATGTTACCATTTGAACAATTGAATACCTTATGCAGTGCAAAGATTTGTCAACTTTTGTAGCCTCATTGATACAAAATACTCTACTCTACTTTCAATGTATGATATTGGTACTGTTTTAGCACAACTGTGATTTTACTATTTATGGCCGTTTTATGGTAACATGGTGTCTAATAGGCCCTTGTCCACCTCACATTCTATAACAGTGTGATATGTGTTAGTTAGTTGTGATTTAAACAAATTTTATTTATTATGAGTAAGGAAAAGGATTGGCAAACAAGCCAAAGGCTTATCTGAATGCAGCTCCAATACATGTACAAATGTATGATATTTCAACAGTAAATAATTAAGTGACATTGAATCTAATTACTGAAATAAAATCCTTTACAGCAGGTTTACAGTTATAAGTATTACATTGTTTTTCACTACATTACTTCTTAAAACATAGTATGTATTTGTTTTATTTAACCTTGCACACACAACTAAGGTATTTCGGCGACGGGGTAGTACACTTATTAAGAAATGAGGGGAAACAGAAAATAGAAAATATTTCCTTATCCTGACTCATGATCTTTTGCTTATCTCCCTTTCCCCTTTCGAATGGTAGTGGAACACTTGAATCCCTTGAAGTTCCCGAAGCGGACGTATAAATACACTCACCCACGAGTTACCTCCCTTTACCCTTTCCCGCGCAAACCAGTCATGTGACCTGCCTTACTGGTCACTCTCTCCCTTTTCGCCCAAGCGGATGGTCGGGCGAGCACTGGAGTCCCGTATACGGCATCTTATCTTTTTTATTTAGGCCTATTCTTCAAAATTACGCTGTCTATGGATTTGGCTATAACTACTATGTAGTATTTGTAAAAACTTGTAAAAATTTGCAAACATTTATTGACTTTGAGTCGCGTTTTCATCGTCATGTAACGTTGTTTACATTTCATGAAATCCTGCAGTGTTTGCAGGCACAGGTTATCCGTGGCTGATCCTCACCCCCCAATGTCCTTCGTGCATAAATCCATGTTCCTCCAGCTTGCGCTGTACTTATTGTATTGATTTATCAAACCTTCAATTGAATCAATATTTGCCTTATATTTATAGATGTGCCATCGATCGGGTGAGAAAGTCATCTCAAGTCACAATTGATAAAACTGCAGATCAGCCGACAAACCGTATGTTGCTTGCTACTGCCGATGTTCATAATACTGGTGCTATGTTTAATACGTTACAGGGGCAGTCTGCTGGTAAGGGGGCCAGGAAGAGATCGTCTACATCTCAGTCGACTCCGTCTCAGACTAAGAAAAAGACGTCATCCTCTTCTACAACGCAGAAGAATCTACTGTTACGCCTGCTAGCTCATCTACGCACCAGAAATCCCTCAACGAAGAGATTGTACCTCCTCACGAACTAGACGTTTTTGACGAACCCCTACCTGAAGTATCTATGAGATCAGTGACTCAGTCAACCTCTACTACCACGAGATTGTCCCATACTACAGTCACAGCAGGACAGCTGTTCGACGTACTACCTCTTACTTCTCGGATTGAAGTTGAGGCACATAACCCATCAACTTCGACTCAGGGGAATTTATGACTCAATTCACCAACCAGATGATGGCCATGATGGAACGTAGATTCCAGGAGGAATCGAAGGCTAGGAAAAGCCTGTCATCTACCGACACCGTGCGCAAACCTACGGACAGGTGCGAACCCACGGGCTTGCGCGAATCTACTTCTGCGAACCCTGCTCCTACACCTAGCCGCTCTAGGTCGAGATCTCATATCTCGCACAGACGTTCGTGAAGCTACTCACCTCAAGCCAGAGGTTCGCGAGGAGAGACTCACATCACAGGAGTTCGCCCTATGATAGACGTTCGCGAAGAGATAGCTCACCTCACAGAGGTTCGCGAAGAGGTGTATCCACAGATAGAGGTTCGCAGACAGAACACTCTCAAGATAGACGTTCGCATAGGGAGGAATCTTCAGATAGAGGTTCGCGAAACAAGGGTTGAAGGTTCGAGAAGGGAAACAGTTTCGCAGATGGATGAATTGTTGAAACCTAGCTCTTATAATCAGGAGACTTCGGACTTGCAAACGAACTTCGTCTTCCCAGACTCAGAAGTTACAGCATGGATTGCTAATGGGTTGAACTTGGAGTCTCCTTCTAAGGAGAAAGATGAAGTCTACACTTATATGATGCGCAATGATGACTTCGACTCCGTCACCATCCCTCCGATCAAACCTATATCCAACGTACCCTCCAACCTAGGCACAGGCTTCGCGAAGGCTTCCAAGGATCAGAGTCGGCAACTACCATCATTTAATAAGAAGAGATTCCCCCCTACACAATATGGATCCATTTATGAAGGCGCCTGATTGGGATGATAACATCAAACTTGTGAATTACTCCCAGAATAAGATGTATAAAGTGGAAGACAAAAAGCTATCTCAACTTGATACTGCTACAAGGAGATCCTTCTTCGGGTTGGCCAGGTCCAGAGCCGTCAATGAAGCATTGATAAATATATTCCAGAATTCAACTTCGGAAGAGGATAAGATGGTATACTCAGCCCTCGTTACACAAAAGAAGGATCAATACTATTTGTCGGACCATCTCACATCAATATCTGCTGGACTCACCTTAGTACGCAGACAGGGACTACTGGCGTCCTGCTCTTGGAATGATAGATTCACCCAACCACTACTAAGAGCTCCATAGGAGGCACCTACTATATTTGGAGGTCTAATAGACGATGCAGCTAAGGAAGCTATGCATGATACCAGAGAAGTGATGATGATTAAAACCATAGATACTCTGGCCAACGTCATCCGCCATACTTCTCAGAAGTATAACAACAAGTCCAAGTATTCCAGAATACAGAAAGCAAAGGACAAGAAGTATTCCAGCTTCAGAGGCGGTAAGCAATCTTTTCGTCGCCCATCCGGAAATTACAGAGGAAACTCAGGGAGAGGCCGCGGCCCCAGAGCTTCCAGAGGCACTAGACGTTGATATCAGGGTTCGGAACGACTGGCGTCTTCCACCCCCCAGCCGTTCCTGTAACACTATCGACAGTGGGTGGACGTCTACAAGGGTACTGGAAGAATTGGGGAATACTAGAGGACGACTACGTCTCTCAAGTACTAAGAGAAGGATACAAAGTACAACTAAAAAGCCACACCTCCGCTAACCCTCAGCCCGATGGTCTTCAACTATGCAGAGGAACAGGCAGACAAACTACAAGAAGCCATCAATGCACTACTGATGAAAGATGCTGTAGAGATAATAGATCAGAATCATCTCACTCCAGGCTTCTATTCCCCAATTTTTCTAGTACCCAAGAAGAACTCCAAGGAGAAGTTCAGACTGATTTACAACATGTGCAAATTCAACAAAGACTACTTACTGAAACCAGAGAAGTTCAGAATGATCCACCTACCTCAACTCAAACTTCTCATCCGTCCAGCAGATTACATGGCCAGCATAGACTTGCAGGATGCGTACCTTCTCATCCCGATACATCAGGAATCAAGAAAGTATCTACGATTCCTATTCAGAGGGCAGCACTTCCAATGGAACGTCCTACCGTTTGGAATATCTTCGGCTCCGTGGCTATTCACACGAATAACCAAGCCTATAGTCGCATACCCACATCATCGAGGTCTACGCAATGCCTTCTACTTGGACGACGGAATTCAGGTCCACCAAGATGCCAGTCTACTCAAACTACAACTGAACTTCACAATCAAGTTGCTCACTCAACTAGGATGGTTGGTGAACCTTATGAAGTCAGAGTTGGAACTAAAACAAGATCGACGAGGAGACAAACATTCAAGTGCCTGTTCATCCCATTATCAACAGAGACTTCAGCAGAAGTCTCAAGAACGACCATATTGTTCTGGATGAGAGCCGTTATATTGAGAGCCTACAAAGCAGCAGGACTAGAACCTCCTAGAGCTTCCAACCCACACGGAGTCAGAGCACTGGCGTCAACACTAGCTCTGCATGGAAATTGCTCTATACCAACAATTATGGAGGGCTGCTTTTGGAAGTCGGACACAGTGTTTGCCAACCACTACCTCCGAGACATAGCCACTGAAGACGTCTCAGGCATTCACCAATTTGGGCCTCTCGTTGTAGCACAGCAACTAACGGTTCCCAAAAGGCGCTGAGTTGGAAATTCTCACCCTTTATCACGTTGACTTGTTGATAACTTTTACTAAGGAAAAGTACTAGTTTGAAAGTCCATGCGCACAGTCTAGGACAGGCTAGCATGAGTGATTAAAGATCCTGTACGGGTAAAGATCTTACCTGTACGTGAAGGGGTCGAAACTCATTTATGATAAAGATCTTATCATAATCTATGGGTTGTTATAAGATATCTAGTAATAGGAAGATACTAGTTTACCTGTAGCGCCATGAATCAACATGATTCAACTTGTCTGAGATTGATGTAAGACAAGAGTGCATGGGCGGAAAATAAGGAGAGAGTGACAAGTATGGGCACGTCACATGATATGTTTGCACGGGAAAGGGCAAGGAAGGTAACTCGTGGGTGAGTGTACGTCCACTTTGGGAACTTCAAGGGATTCAAGTGTTCCACTACCATTCGAAAGGGAAGGGGAGATAAGCAAAAGATCATGAGTCAGGATAAGTATAAAATATCAATTTTACTTTAAAAATTACATTTTTGAAAGAGTGATGTTACTACCCAAAAAAGCTATATATAAAAAACAATAAACAACTGAGCATTAAGGGAAATTTTGAATGTGAGGCCGAAATAATAAGATAAAAACTATGAAATAGGTAAAGAGTAATAGAGATTCGGAATTTAATATAGATGTAGTATAATAAATGGTTATTCTTATTGTTTTGTGAACCAACCCATGTTTAAAAACATATTTATTAGGTGAATAATGATAAACATATAAAAGATTAATAAGTGAAGTTGATAAACAGAGAGAACTTATTTGAAAAGTTAAAAGAACATATATACATACTTATAACAATTATTAAAATGGTAAAAAGTGGAATTATTGTGTTATTGTTTTTGTTGCTAGATAATTTGGTATAGTTTTGTATGACTGAGATTGTTATTGAGTGGTTTAATAAATTTGAGGTTTGTCAGAATGTGCTTGAGATCATAAGAGTTAGCATTGTTGAGGTACTGTTGTAAAGTGCAATTTGCTCATCTTAATCTGGTTACGGCAACATCAATTTGGCGTGTTTGATGATAATATTTACATGTTGTATTTATTTTTTGTTGAATTTGGTAGAGTGAATAAAGTTTTCCTATTATTTGCCAGTTATAATTGAATTTATTTATTATTATATTGTTATAGTCTGTTTTGGAGTAAGGTATTTTTTAAATTTTGTTTTGAGTGGAGACACTCCAGCTTGGCAGCTTGGTCTGCCATTTCGTTGCCATAGACTATGATATGTGACGGGGCCCAGATAAAATGTATTTGATTATTTTTATTTTGGTGGTATTGTATTCTTCTGTATATGTTATTTATTAGATCTGGTCTTTTTGTTGTAGAGTAATTTTTGAGAGCTTGCATGGAGCTTAAGGAATGCATAAAAATGCAGATGGTAGTGGTTGTTTGGTCAGATGTTGTTTGCAAGGCCTGAACTATGGCTGTGATTTCTGCTGTGGAGATACTGGAGTTTGCTTTAATGCTTTTGTGGGTATGTAGATACCCAAACCAGTATTACCATTTTGGTCCCTGGATCCATCAGTATAAATGTGAAGATTATCTTGTGGAATTTAATTTTGTTGTATGAATTCTTGCACTGTGAATGTATTAAGTATATTGTGTTCAGTAAGTTTTGTGTTGGCCAGGATTTTGGGCAGTAATGCTGGAGGAAAAGATTTATAATATGGGTTTGTATTATATTCTGTAGTATATAAATCAAGTTGTTGTTTAATTTCCTGTATTTTTTATCCAAAAGGTTTGGGGTATTTTCCTGTATTGATTATGATTTTATTTTTATTTTTAAGATATGTATAGTGGTTTCAGTTTTGTTTGTAATGGGGTTGTTAAATGATCGAGTTACATATTTCATTGTGCATCTTTCCCATTCGAGAGTGAGGTCTAGTTCCCCGCATTCTACCAATAGTGCTTGGAGGGATGTTCCTGGGAATGCTCCTGTTATACATTTAAGTGTTTGGAATTGGATGGAACTAAGTTTGTTTTTATGTGTTTGTGCCATATCTTGAAATATTTCGACGCCATAGAGTAATTTAGATTTGATGAGTGATTTATAGTAGTAGTAATGTTTGTTTGTTGCTATCCCATTTACTATGTGATAGGTATTTAATAATATTGAGATCTGACTTGCATTTTTCTTGTATGTATTGAATATGTTTTTCCATGTTAAGTGCTGGTCTAGGATTAGACCTAGAAATTTTACTGTATCGGATTGTGGTAATTTTTGTTTGTTAATATAAAGATGTACGTTTTCTTCGATGTTGTGCTTTGAATACTACATTTGTTGTTTGAGTGGTAGACAGTTGGAACCCCCATCGGATGGTCCAGTTTTTAAATATGGTTAAGTGCAGCTTAAATTTGTTTTTGTGTTTTATGTATATTTTTTTCATTGACCCATATTGCTCCAACTGGGATTTGTTGATGTTTTTACTGAGGTTGTTGAATATATCATCAACCATAACATTGAAGAGAGTGGGTGAGATGATACTTCCCTGGCTTGTGCCATTTTCTAGTGTATACTTTTGGGAGATTTGATGGTCTATGGACACCTTAAAGTTTCTGTCTGTTAGAAAGGCTGATACAAAATTTAGAAGTGACCCTTTTAAACTTTTTTTGTAATGTTTTAATGACACCCGGTCTCCAGAGCATAATAAAGTCCTTTGAGAAATCTAACAAGATTGGTGTATTTTGTGCAATTCTGAGTGAGTTGTGAATTTGTGCTAGATGCTCTAGGGTGGAGCGATTTTAGCAAAATCCTGATTGAGCTGTATTATATAGATTTTGTGTTTCAAGATATTGTGTGAGGCGGTTGTTAACCATACCCTCCATGGTTTTCCATATGCTAGAGATATTAGCCGATATGATTCGGCTTTGTTTACGTCTTGGCCTTGTTTGTGTATGGGTATGCTAAGGGGGGAGCAGGACAAAAGCCATCCGGACAAACGCCACCTGGACAAATGCCACCTAGGACAAATGCCACCTAGGACAAAAGCCACCCAGTTATTTTCCCATTACAGAGAGGACAATTACCACCCTTATTAGACCCGCTGAGGGAATGTTTGCAGGCTTTTGGTATTTCACTGTTTATCAAAGCTGTATTATAAGGTTTTATTAGTTGGTTTATTAATGGTTTAGGTGCATTTTTTAACATAATATAGCTGGTATTGTCTTGACCTGGGGCTGTACCTTTTTTGTGGTTGCTTAAATGGTAAAGTTCCACTTCAGTAAAAGGTTTATTGTAGGTTAGATGCATTTGGGGTTTTTATGTGTTGTAGGCTGCTGCTTTTGGAGATTTGTTTTGAAATTGTTGACTGTAATTTACAGTTCTGCTAACTGAAGCAAATTGTTTGGCAATGTTTTCAGCTTTTTGTTGCTTGTTTCTATTGTTGTTTATAGTTGGAATATGTTGTTTCCTATTTTTACCCCTCATTGAGTTTATTTTTTTCCAGACTTTTCTGGATTTTGTTTTGAAGTTTAGGTTGCTGCAGAAACTGTAGCAGAAACTGTCCTGGTGTCTGGCCTTTTGTATTTGTGATATGTGTTGTTATGGTTATTTCTATATGTATACACGCTAGACACTTGAATAAAGTATCCTTCTTCTACCCAACCTTAATGTTTTCACAGTAGACAACTCTAATTATATTCATATTACTTAATTAACAGACTGACACCCCCCACACTGCACACCCACCCACCCCTTTGTTTCATACCCCAATTACCTCATTACTTATGTAATCAGGCTGAGTGGGTGTTATCAGGTATAAGTGAATCACAAGCTGGTTTCTATACTACCATTGATCAAACATTTTCCTTGCAATCCTTAGTTCAGAAATAATATTAGCAGAAAGGTTGGAAGATTTCACTGTCTGTTTATATCTTTCTCTAGGGCATTTGATACTTTAAAACATGTTTTTTTATATTCTCTATATGAGGTTGGCATTACGGGTAATTTTCTTTCAATGCAATGATAACATATGTAGAAATATTTTTAGTATTACAGGCCAATAAGGCAATATTTTCTATTAGTTTCAAGGGAAATTAGGTAATTTAAATTGTGTAGATTTATCCAATATATTTGATTGCACAACCACACCTATATTCTGCTATGGATCATAAATCACGGGCACTAATTCTTACTCCAATACCATTGAATCTGTCCACAAATTTCGTAAAAATATATTAAATGTTGGAAAATCTACCTGTAACAAAATGGTTTTACCATTTCCTTTTCAATTTGTATATATGACTAAGGCTATTAAACATTGGTGTACATTACTGTAAATGCCTGATAATAGGTTACCAAAACAATGTTGAATGGTGGTGGAAGCCACTGTAGTGCCTGACTCTGATGGTGTGGGTTTTAATGCCAGATGGGACTCAACCCAAAAAGTACTAGAATCTGTACTTTACAAAGAAAGTGTAATCCCAAGTATAACATATGTTACATTTCATCACTTTCTAAAATGGCAATTGTGTATTTCATATACATGCTAGCTTCATCAAACTTAGTACACATATCAAGCATGATCCCTAGATGTGCCTTTTGGGGGTTAGACCCAGATATGAATTTTATTTTTTGCGGTTTCCATGGAATAATGACTTAGACTGTGGCTATGAGGATGTCATGTTGTCCGGAGCAGATCTTCCAAACTATAGATGCTAGCTTAATCAAACTTGGTACACATATCAAGTATGATCCCTAGATGTGCCGTTTGGGGGTTACACACAGATATGGATTTTATTTTTTGTGGTTTCCATGGAAACATGACTTACGATGTAATCCTGTTGCATTTCCATGGCATCAAGTTAGGCTTCAACTGAATTTGGTGGTAGTGCTCCTTTCTGGAGCAGATCTTAAAAACCCTTCCAATACTCTCCTTCCACTTTGCTGTATACACTCCAAAACATTTGACATAATGATAACTAGCAGACATGTTCATAAAGTATTTTGCCGTTGCAAGGGATATTGATGACTTTGTCTTCTTGTTATGATTATTTTGAGGGTTTAGGGTTAGAGTTAGGTTTTTATGAAAACCGTAGGCCTATATTCTTAGGCATAGAATAATAAAAAAATATATGGCGGCTACTAGCGTAAATCTTTCCTAAGCCTTTTTGGCCAGCAGGACCAATATACCTTTTCTTTGAGTTGGTCCATTGGACACCACAGACAAGTTTTGGTCAGTGTCCAACACTGTTGGTTGTGCAGCATTATCAATATGGACATGCTATGTAAGTTAAGCTAGGCTTGCTATAATTATTTTGGGTGCACAATTGAACAGTAACCATCATGCTCATGTATTTCTGTACAAAGATTGTACATATCATGTTTGATTTGCAACACATTGTTACAACCAGAGAGACCCGTGAAGATCCGGGGTAGAATAGGTCTTCAGCAACCCATGCTTGCCACAAAAGGCAATTATGCTTGTCGTAAGAGGCAACTAACAGGATCGGGTGGTCAGGTTCGCTGCCTTGGTTGACACATGTCATCGGTTCCCAATTGCACAGATCGATGCTCATGCTGTTGATCTCTGGATTGTGTGGTCCAGACTCGATTATTTATTCACCGCCGCCATATAGCTGGAATATTGCTAAGTGCGGCGTAAGACTAAACTCACTCACTCACTACAACCAGAGATATCACGGGCATATGACAGACAGGTTTTATTGGTACAATGTAAGTATATAGTAATGTTCAAAGTAACAGCACCACCATGTAATATGACGAAAATAGCACATGATACTCAGGCAATGTTATGGGAAATATACGCTTATTGTATATGACTCCAAGTCATTCTTCTATAGTCAGCACATTATATGGGGTGATGTAGAAACATCTTATCATTAAATATAACGAACAAGGAACAAGGAAAAGACAATTGTTGAACATTATATAATATTATGTTTTTTGTACCTAATACATATTTGTTCTTATCCTTGGCTAAGCTGGATATGTTACATGTATATCTCAATAAATGTGGATGAGTGTCTGTACCTTTTGCACTGTACCTTTTGTTGAAAGATGAGTGATGTTCATATTTAGTAAATGTTATAAAATTATTTACATTAGTGACATAGTGTGAGATAAAAATACAATGGTAAACATGACATTATTTATCACATGATTATTAACAGATGTCAGCCATATAGCTTAAATACTGAGGCGTTTAATAACAACAAAAACAACAACAAAAAGACCAACAAACACAAGAAGTACACTTGAACCTAATGATTGATTTTGATACATTTCAGGCACAACCTTCAAGACAGAGTAGTACTGGTGTGATTTCAAATGACAACTGAAAGAGGTGACATTCCCAAAGAAAGTAAGACTTAAGCTTCTGTAAGAAAATGAAGAAGTTTGATTTAAGAACTAAACAACCCGAACCATGGAGAATACAGACTGGAAATTATCAATAGGGACTGGAACATATTAATTCCCATGTTTGAACTTTGTAATGTCATGTGGAAAGTTTACACAGAGTTGTGGGGTTCAGGAAGAAAAAAACAACAGGAACATTGATAAACCAGTATTGCACTGGAAACTCTTAGGAAACCATACAGGAGTATATTAAGAAGCAGGGTGAGAGGAGACTGTTTACATACAAATTTGAAACCTGTGATATCAAACACACCAGTGGGGATGACACCAGGTTGACCTTGTGGATCTAACTACATAGGATCTACTTCATATATAGATGGGGAAGTCCAAGAATACTACAATGTAACCAAGGCTCTGAATTTAAGGGAGCAGTGAAATGATTATGTGTTGAACAATTGTG
Source organism: Haliotis rubra (assembly GCF_003918875.1). Classification (NCBI taxonomy): domain Eukaryota; kingdom Metazoa; phylum Mollusca; class Gastropoda; order Lepetellida; family Haliotidae; genus Haliotis; species Haliotis rubra. The sequence goes on along the minus strand of NW_025765823.1, from coordinate 59,632 downwards.
ATAAGTCTAACTCATCACACCATATCTCAGGGAAAAGTAGGTGACAAATATCAAATAAAATATATGTGATCTGATATCAAATATCACCTGTGATCTATAAAGGTGATGTGCAAGGTTAAGGTCACAGATGTAGAGGCATCTTCCCTGTGAACCCTTGGTACAACTACTAACTGATAGTAACAATCGGACAATTGACCCAGCTCTGTAGTGGCATGGCTCATGACATATTTTTTCATTTTCCCATTAAGTCATTAAATGTATTTGATAGTTGAAATGTTTCTATCACGACACCTTAACAGGTATGCTCCTATTTGGCAGCTTTATATAGTCAGACCTTTATGTATTGATGTTAGATTTTAACCCTAATTGTCAAGTAAGGCATTTTTAAGTTTAATTCCATTATCTGTTCCTTATTTTTTGCTCCCTTCAGGTTACTCTAAAAATATGGTGCAGGTATGATTTTTATTATGACATAACAAATAAATGTTTTTATTTATGAATAACTTCATATGTTTACAGGTTGTTCACCATACCATCCCATGTTGGGAAGCCCCCCAGTCCAGATCAACAATTTGATGAAAGCTTGGAATTAAGTTGATGCCTACTCTTGCTCTGAAGAGATGCATTCCGAACTGTATGTAGATGGACTGTTGAATTTTTAAATTTAGCATGTAGTTTGGCAAGTGGACACGTCAGTTATACTATGTCATGCAACTGTGCTGGATTTATAGTAAATTACATGCAGTTAAGAATATCTGAAAATTAGAACTATTGGCCCAGTACAAGTTGCTCACAAGTTTGAAAAGCTATCATTAACTGAGAGAACATCTTCAAATTCCATAAACTGTAGGTTTTAAAGGTGTTATTCCATATCTGGTCAAGGACATGTGAATAATAATAGTTAAATATCTCTGAAAATTAGTACTGTTGACCCAGCACAGTGAAAAGTTGCTCACAAGTTTGAAATGCTATTTACTATCACCAGTTCAAAGTAATTCATGGAATTCCATAAACTGTAGGTTTTAAAGGCTTTATCCCACTTCTGGTGAAGGGCATGTGACAAATAATAATAGTTAAAAATGTATGAAAATTAGTACTCTTGACCCAGTACATTCAGAAGGTTCTCACAAGTTTGAAATGCTATTTACTATCACCAGTCGAAAGGAAATCCTGAAACTTCATAAACTTTAGGTTTTAAAGGCCTTATCCAACTTCTGGTCAAGGGCATGTGACGAATAATAAAGGCTAAAAATCTCTGAAAATGAGTGTCTTGCTTGACGCAGTACATTCAGAAGTTGCTCAGAAGTTTGAAATGGTATTTAGTATCACCAGTTCAAAGGAAATAATGAAATTCCATAATCTGTAGGATTTAAAGGCATTATCCCATTTCTGGTCAAGGGCATGTGACGAATAATAATAGTTAAAAATCTCTGAAAATTAGAACTATTAACCCAGTACATTCAGAAGTTGTTCACAAGGTTGAAATGTTATTGACTATCATCAGTCCAAAGGAAATCTTGAAACTTCATAAACTTTATGTTTTAAAGGCATTATCCCATTTCTGGTGAAGGGCTTGTGAATAATAACAATAGTTACAAATCTCTGAAAATAAGTCAGAAGCTGCTCACAAGTTTGAAATGCTATCTACTATCACCAGTTCTAAGTAATTCATGGAATTCCATAAACTTTCAGTTTTAAAGGCATTATCCCATTTCTGGTCAAGGGCATGTGACGAATGTTAATAGTTAAAAATCTCTGAAAATTAGAACTATTAACCCAGTACATTCAGAAGCTGCTCACAAGTTTGAAATGCTATTTACTATCACCAACCAAGAGAACATCTTGAAATTCCATAATCTGTAGGTTTTAAAGGCATTATCCCACTTCTGGTCAAGGGAATGTGACGAATAATAATAGTTAAAATCTCTGAAAATTAGTACTCTAGACCCAGTACATTCAGAAGCTGCCATTCGTGACCAACTCGTGTTATTCCGGGACAAGCCGAATAGCGACTCGTGCCCCTCTGGAAGGATTTCATATTGGCGTAGGAACATCAGAACTACTTCAAACAGGAACGATAACTCTATTCCTGTTTGATTCCAATGGTACTTAATATCACCGAAGTACTCATACATTGTATTGCTGTTTTTTTTTGCTATTTATTCTAAAGAATTAAACCTCCTTGGTACAACTAAAAGAAAGAAAAAAAACATATTTGTTAAAGACATATTCTGACGTAATTATTACCAGATATTCACCTTATATTTCCAATTATATTTCTGAAAAGGGTTTAATAATCACAAATGGGATTTGTTTTAATTGAATATGCAAATAAAATTTGTAAAAAAAAATTTGTAAAAAAAGCCTCTACATTAAATCTCAAAGCAGAAACTCAAAAAATGACTTTTATAATATTTCTCAAACTGAAGATACGTGTAACCTTGCTGTCATACCACAAGTGGACTTTTAACTGAATTCGCTGAAAAATATATGAATGACCACAAGAAGGTCAGACTAAAATATTCCCAGAGAATTGAAATATATGCCCAATGTTAAAGATTAAAGTTGATTAGTTACATACAGATATAATATTATTGTTTTGAAACTCGTAGCGATGTATAATTAAATTTCCTAAAATTGTTGGAAGCGTGCGTACAATCTCCATAGCAAGCCCGCAAGATCGTCAGAAACACCCTCAGTTGGACCCATGAGAGCCGTTATGTCAACAAACGCACGTGCGTGTATTTGAATCTCTCGCCGTCAATCGCATGATTCTTATCAAAAACACCATAATAGGCAGCAAAATCCTGTTAGCAAAGTTCTTTGTACTTTCAATATGACGATATATAGTTTTCGTGATTTTTTAAACAATGACATAATGCCATAAACGATTTAAGTACTCAGGATTATTTTTACCAAAGCACCACAGTCATTTACTCTCGTTCTGATTGGTTTGTCGTATTTTCGCACATAACAAGCATCGAGAGAGGCACGAGTCTTCTTGCAGGTTACGGAAAGGGGCGAGTGGTGACTAATGGTAACCACCCCTTGTACAGACATCATCAGCCAGTCTTTTGCTCATACTGGCAATCAGTCGTCAATTTCTCAGGATCAGAATTTGCTTCCTCACACGTTGTCTAATAAGTGTGTGGTTAATGTTCAAGTCAACAAGGTAGCACTGATGTTCCAGCAGGACATGTCATGCATGCCAATAACTTGCCATCATGTATTTTCTGAAAATCTACATGACATTCCGTATCAAGAAAAGTTCCTTTTTCTGTGCTTTTTTCCTCATGAATTGGCATTTGTTTTGTAACGCAATACTTTCAAAAGGTTAAAGCTTCTGCATGTATGTATTTTCATGAGATTAAAAAAATAAATAAATAGCTATGTTTTGTAGAATGAGCATGAGCAATAACTGTTAGGCAACTGGCTCTGTTGCCATTTTTCACCATTGAGGACATACATAATTGAGCTATGATGGCTGTGTAAATTGTTTTTATACCAAAAGATAACACTGATATATGTTTGTACTTCAGAGCAGCCACAGATTACCTCATGTGTGTTGGGATCGATTACATTTATTCTGATGGATGTGATGAAAACAAAAAGCAATGAAGAAGTTAACCGGAATGCAAATGAACAGAGTTTGATGCGGACCAAGTTCCAGGAAGAGGTGTCCACATCACTGTACATGACAAGTGATGACAGTTATCTTGATGGACTAAATTTATGATTTGAGATAGTCTGATGGTTTGATATTAGTGTATGTTGCATGCAGTAAACATCGGAAGAGTTAAGTTATGCCATATTTCCTGTATTTCATGAACTTGGCTGTTATCAAAACTGTCCTTTGTGATAGTTAGTATTTTATTAAGGCTGCACATAACAGCAACCAAGTGTCTGCATGTCTGCTAGGAAATCATGTGAAACTGTTTCCCTTTGCCAGATCTAAGAAAGTTTCATATGTGTCATTCATTCATTCATTCATTCCAAATGCCAAATCATTTTATGAAAGTAATAATTTAGAAACAAGATGTTCAGCCCAGTGAAACAGTGTTGTTTGCCTTATGACTACAACACAAAGATTAATGAGATTATTCTTCATTAGTCTTGGGGAATTGTTTTGGTAAAATGTCCATGTCACAAGACAACACAGGTTCTAAGAATGAACTCACACATGCATAATTAAACATGGCGTGTGCCTTCCTCTGTCCAATGGATACCCTGTTCTGTGAAGGTTTTGGTGAAGATCATTATATTGATGTAGCTGTTACACATGTTTTAATTATTTTTATATGATGCAAGACGTTCACTATTTTCATGTCTCTTTATATTTACTGCCATGTTTAATGTTAATGCTATATGAACATTCAAGGTGACATTTGAGGTGATTTTGAAAAGTGACTGTAATACTTGTATTTATATTATACTTACACTTGGTTATTGTTGAATTTTAAGCAGTTGTATTGTTTTAAATTTAACCTTGTAATATTTGAAAACATTTTAAGGAATGGGGTGTAGGTGATGCTTCTGTTTCTGAAAGTATATTCAAATAGCTACCTTGGTTTGTTTACTATAAACATTATCTTTTCACAAATACGAAGGGTATAATGTTCAATGTCATATACATGTAACCTCCATATATATTTACACATTTAATGTTGGTGAGCCAATGGCATTACTTGTTTCTTGGAGTTCTTTCAACAGACATAAAGATATGTGTGTGTACCTACATAATTACTTCAATACTACATAGCATTATGTTTAACGTAGTATTCTTCTTGACTGTCCCATGGGAAGACAGGCTGTTCTGGATTTTGGTAATAAAACACCTTAAACAAAACTGATTTCTTTTTGTCATTTTATGAGGAAATGTGACAATGGTCAGCTTTTACCTACTCAGCTGATGCTCTACAACATTTGCGAATACACAAACAACTCAACACCAGGATTTGAAGGATGTCTATACTTGGACTTCACAGAAAATGTCCACAGTGGCATGTTCACCTTGAGCATGCTTGCTTGTGTTCAGCTGCATATACTTTATGAATGGATTAAGTTAACTTTGCACCAATGTTCAAAGTGCACCTTTTATTTCATAAACTTAAAGCTAATGTGAACTTTACATTATATTCAATTACATAAACAATATAAATATTTGTGAGAAGATAGTTATGTTATGCATTCATCAGATTTGCACGCACGCACACACACACACACACACACACACACACACACACACATCACACACACACAATCACACACACACAATCACACACACACAATCACACACACACACACGCACTCATTCATACTCTGGTGTGATTATATAAATGCAGGGCACTGGATAGCTGAGTGGTACAAGGATTAGCTTGTGATGCCACAGCTATTGGTTTGACTCCCTGTCCAATGCAAATGTGTACAGTTGATGTCCTAGATTGTGATGTGACTGGCAAGATACTGATAGAGGCATCATAACCAACTACCTCTCATTTCACACTTTATTTATATTTTAAAAATATGTACCAAACATTAACTTAAACTTCTAATGTCTTAAGAATCACATAAACACATTTGTATATTTTACCTTTAGTACACTGTGGTAAACTAAATGTATCCTGTATATATATGTTCTCATTCATACTGTATAAGCACACCTATATTTCAAGTTTATTGCTAAAGAACATGGCACATCACCCAAGCATTGATTACCAAACAATAAAGTCAGTTGAGGAGGAGACCTGCCCACAACTTCTTACAGTGCTAAAAGAGTAGAATTCAAACTCTCTCAAATTTTCTACAAGTACACACCACTCTGTCTGCACTATAGAAACAAAACAGGCTCTGCCAGGGCGGGGCTGTATTATATCTTATTAAAGTTAAAATATGGATTTACTGAAATCATTGATTCATTAAAGTAAAGTGAGTGAGTGAGTTCAGTTTTACACCTCACTCAGCAATATTCCACTTAAAGGTGGTGGTGTGTAAATAATCGAGTCTGGACCAGACAATCCAGTGATCAACTTCATGAGCATCCATATACGCAATTAGGATACGATGACATGTGTCAGTCAAACCCTTTCATACACTGATACATAACTGACATTAGATGTATTTATCTATCATCAGTGTAAAGGATAGTAGTAGTAGTAGTAGCAGCAGCAGCAGCAGCAGTAGTAGTAGTAGTAGTAGTAGACACATGATGAATGTGTAATATTTTCTAAGTAAGATGGGGGTCTTACGTGCCTTTTGCTAAGGTGTTTCTTCATAGTACTTATACCAGCTGCTATACTGGACTTATGGCATACTTTTAACAAAAAGGAGCATTTACTGTTCTTATACACCATCCCCATTATTCATTTTCCAAGACAGAACAGCTATGGTAAACATGATGAGAATTCCCTGATGCTCTAATGCCACCATTGCTTACACAAATTACTATTGAACTTTTAACAAACATTTCGATATGGATATATTTTCCCTAAATATTAAACTGCAGTAAAGAAGTTCCAAGGCTGTTTATATTATGTTGTTCAGCAAGAAATGTACCCTCGTTGCACGTTATTCAACCTCGCACGACTCAGCAGAAGTAGAGGCACTTCCGTGTTTAAGTGAGAAGTAGTGCGTAGGAAACACGTGTGACGTGGCCATATAATATCCGCCCACTAATGAATATTCATGACTATTCTACACTTAAGCCCTTTCTACATTTAAGGTCACAACATACGTCATGTTTGCATTATGTCTGCAGAGATTATATTGTTTTTACGTTTCTGTGAAAATGTGAGCATACTTCCAGTAAGATTCCAGTTGTATTGAAACAGAACAACACAATGTATATATACATTAACGTTAAACTACCCAAACAAACTATTGTGTGTGAGTAATAAAATAGAGTATGGGAGAGTATGTATGTAAATTTATGTATGTATGTATGTATGTGTGTGCGTGCGTGCATGTGTGTTGTGTGTGTGGATTGATGGTTGGTTGGATGAATGTGTGTATGTATGTATTATTTTGTGTGTGTGTGTGTGTGTGTGTGTGTGTGTGTGTGTGTGTGTGTGTGTGTGTGTGTGTGTGTGTGTGTGTGTGTGTGTGTGTGTGTGTGTGTGTGTGTGTGAATAAGTAAAAAGTAACGTATATATAGTCACAATTGTTATTCTCTACCAACAGTGTGAAGTTCGCGCTGGAACGTTAAGCATTATGTTTTCAATAAACGATGCTGCAATCTACTTTTCATCATTTGTATTGTTACCTGGATGGTAGCAGTATGATACACATCTCTTTTCAAAATAATGCACACACGTGCACGAGTTCCCTTGTGGGCTTCAATTCAAGTGTCAAATTTTCAATTTCGCTGAGTAAACAGCAGAATAATTATGCATAAATTACATGTGGTAATGAAAGGTACGTTGCAACGTAAGAGTGTTCACAGATCGTAAATCAGCTATATGACACCAGTACACCTGTGATTTGTATACCTGTCTAGCTGGGGGTGCATCTATCACGTGATCCAAGCACCTGTCAGTCAGCTAAGTGTGGACCTCACTACAGAAGGTCAAAGCGCCCTATGTGTGTTATGCGTTGTGTTTGTCGCAGTGAAAGATATCGGTGAAGGACTCCATGCACCGAAATCGTGTACAGTGTTTACAAACATACAATAGACGACCTCTAAAGTGAGGTACACTATAACCACGCACGGCTGACACCGACTTCAATTGGTTCCCCTTCAGTTGCCCCTCTTTCAACCACCCAACGACGTAGATCCGCTGTGCTACAGTCACATGATACAAGTTGATCAATTTACTCGTAGCGGATTCTTTGTACATTGATTTGTGATACCTTAATAAACCTAAATAATGCTGCCAGTAACTCCTTATAATTTAAATTCACAACCACAACATGTTTCAGTAATAGTTTAATGAAAAAGTCAAATTATATACATATGATGCGATTCAAATTGTAAACAAAACATGGCAGGATGTGACAAATCTAACAGTATATAGCGAATAACGAATCTGAACAAACAGAAGTCTAAAACAATGTCATGGCTTAACCACTTATATCAATGTTGAAGACTTGCAATCGGGAAGTACCTGTACAATAAATATAACAAGAGCACAATATAAAACAATCGGGGATTACTTGGTGGCATTTCGTTTACAACGACTATATACACAATTAATGTCTAACATTGTTCTTTTTTGCCGTATTATGGTGGCTGATTCGGACAATGGCTATATCGCCCTGAAAAATCTAGGCAAAATAGCGATAACACGACACGACATGGCGATAACACGACACGACATGGCGATAACACAACACGACATGGCGATAACACGACACGATATGGCGATAACATGACACGACATGGCGATAACATGACACGACATTGCGATAAAACGACACGATATGATGATAACACGACACGACATGGCGATAACACAACACGATATAGCGATAACACGACTCGATATGGCGATAACACAACACGATATAGCGATAACACGACACGATATGGCGATAACACAACACGATACAGCCACCATAAGTTTTCTTTAGCAGTAAAATGTAGGCACGATCAAACTGCAGTTCTCTCAATTTTGGGTCGTAGGGAAATAACATTTCTGTCGTTTTGATATTTTCTGACGTGATGCGAGGTCATCTTCGAGTTGCCAATGGGTGGATTTGAATCACACAGTTGAACATAATGAAGGCATTCTTCGAATGTAATACAAATTATTCATGTTAAATATGTCGTCTCTTGAACGTCATTTTGTCAGGTATGTTCATTTGATTCTCACGATAATCTCAGCCAGTTATCATTTTGTGCAAATTTATGGCGATTGTAGTTGAACTCAAGATCGCTATCTCATGGTAATCTGTACCTGTGATATAGTTTTGTGCCGCTGGCAAAGGTAAATTACTTTGCATTGTTATTGTTAAATATATACCCTTTATATGTATTTGTATACCTTGTAATGTAACATCCTGCTTAAATGCTAATACACTGGCAACTTTTAACGTTCAAGGACGCTGCTCATGTGATGAACTGCTGACATCATCATCATCGCAAATGTTGTTAATTTAACCTCTGCCATTTGGTTGCAGCCACTCGTTAACTCTGCAAACACAAACGAAACCAGAAAATATATATTGTCGTGCTACATAAATAGGTTGTTTAAACTTGCTTGTTTTATTTTATTATGTAAATAAATTTTAGGCTTTTCGGTCCCAAAGAACTGTAATAGGATTTGTGAGATGCTATTTCCCCCCGACAACTATCTTTATCGCACATGCTTCATTAGGTTAGATTTGAAAATCATAAGAAAATAGAAATGGAATATTTTTATACGACGTTTGCTGACCTGGTGTATCTGGTTGGGAAGTAGCATAAGAGACCGGCTGATCGAGACACTGAAGGCCCGTCCATCCGATCTCGCACATTCTGCAGTTGCCCGAAGTCTGGTCACAGTCAAGACATCTGTACGGACAGGCCATCTCGCATTTCCTGCCGTGGAATCCTCTCATGCAACCATTTTCACACTGCCCTGCCATGTTACATGTAGTGTTCACGCAGTTCGCCGAACACTCAGACTGGCAGTCGGGGCCGTAAAGTCCTGGTTTGCAAACGAGGCAATATGCTGAGGAGAACTGATGGCATTTCATGCAGTCAGCGCCACATCTCTCACTGCAGACCGCACCTATCCAACCATCCTTGCAGCCATCAGTGCACCGGCCAGACACGTGTCTGTTCAGACAGTTATGTTTATCACATTTACGTCCATGCCACCCTTCCATACAATCAGATATGCAGACACCGTCCTCCTGGTAACAAGCCTTCTTCTTACATCCTTGACCGCACGTTTCGTTACACGTGGACCCCCACCATCCTTCAGCACATCCTTCCAGACACTTGCCGCTGGTCCGGTGACAGTACCTCACGTTGTCGTAGCTTAGACGGCAGGTACTGGGGCAGAGTGTGTCACAACCCTCGGTGTATCGTCCAGGAAGACACTGACGACACCGCCCTGTATGTTTATGGCAGCCCCCCATCCAGCAGCTGACACAGGCGTGTTCACACTGGGAACCCCAGTACCCATACAAACACTCCTCGCATGTGCCACGTTTACACAAAGTACATCTTGATTCACTGCAGACCTTCGCACTGGTTCCACCTGGAAGTATGAGATGAAAGAACATCTTCAACTAAATGTATATAAGACATTTAAACCGCACAGACTCAATTCAGTTGCTAAACAACTCTAATCTTTGAGAATCGACTTAAGGACCTACGACTGAGTATTTGGTTAGAGATACGAACGGAGACGAAGGAGTATGTTTTCCGGACATCCAGCACAATCAGCCGACAAATTATTTGTTTGTAAAACTCGAGGATACACAAATTTGTACTGGAATAATTTCATTCCAGTATGTAAACAACGTCCTCAAACTAGTTGGATCAGCTTTCACAGCTAAGGTACACTTACAGCAGACGAGCTGAATCACCAACACAGTGAAGAGTGTACTCTGAAATAATAAATGTGTCATAAACGGAATCACAATTTCCATTGATTCAGGTGATACATAATACTATGCGACAAGAGAAATAAAACAGACTATATATTTCAAGTAATAACACGTGCGAGGCCAAGACAGGTAAACAAACCAATGAAATAGGTCACCTTGACATTATTAAACAATAACAGTGAGTTATAATTATCACTCGTAAACCTGACCTAACAAACATGTCCTACAGGCACTCGACCAATCAGGGAGTAACACTACAATTACACTGGGTCACACCTTCAATATACCGTGTCCCCAACAACTGTCGCGTTGACAGATCACAACAACTCGAATTGTTAACTAGTAAGCGCAGTACGGGTAGCAGTTGTTGGCCATTATGTCTATTTGACAACAACACACAGACATGTACCTTACACATCTTGTAATATGCAGGTATTCCGGTTTTCACAGATCTTGTTTGAGTTGGTTCTGCATAAAACAAAGGACATGACGTTATCATAGAATATGTAATTAAATAAATAGGTCTGCAGAGATACATGCTCCATCACTTATATGCTTACTCTAACGCAAATCATATATCATATGCAAGAAACAAGAACTCATTGTGTGAAATTTTACTGCCCACGAGAAACAGGTCCATTTTCTCAACTCACAGATCCCAAGCTGCTGGCAATGTCTTCCTCCGGTGGCTGTATCTTCAGGGGTTGAGACTAGTACCTCAACTATAAGTACGTGGGTATACGTTTACGCCAAAGTCAGCAACATAACGTCGAGGTACCACAGAAATGAGCTTCACACATTGCGACCATGTGGGAATCAAACCTGGGTCTTAAGAGACCAGGATTGTTCCTTCGCCCACTGAAACAAGCAAACATCATCATTAAGCATGATTGCACTTTTCAACAAGCAAACAACATCATTAAGCATGATTGCACTTTTCAACAAGCAAACAACATCATTAAGCATGATTGCACTTTTCAACAAGCAAACATCATCATTAAACATGATTGCACTTTTCAACAAGCAAACAACATCATTAAGCATGATTGCACTTTGAAACAAGCAAACAACCTCATTAAGCATGACTGCACTTTGAAACAAGAAACATCATCATTAAGCATGATTGCACATGTAAACAAAAACACATCATCATTAAGCATGATTGCACTTTGAAACAAGCAAACAACATCATTAAGCATGATTGCACTTTGAAACAAGAAACATCATCATTAAGCATGATTGCACATGTAAACAAAAACACATCATCATTAAGCATGATTGCACTTTTCAACAAGAAAACATCCTCATTAAACATTGTACTCTCACATTAAACAGTAACAATATCAACAGTAAACATTGTGCAAATACATACAACAAATATTACTACTTAACAGAAATTACCTAATTTTAGATCTACACATATTACCTTCAATATTCTATAGATAATGCCAGCAGTCAGTCAGTAGTGTCACCTCCAGATTACCCAACCTGCCCCGACGCGCAGTGAGGGCAAAATATTGACATACATCTGCAGTCGTTGTGTAACACTAGCTGACATCAGATCAGGTCCGCCCATACATGATTTTAGTACACTTAAGCCTACTGAGCGTTACAAGGCTCTACATACGTATAATGTAAAGGTTCGTGTTATGTGTTGCTGAATGCGGGATGGTATTTACTGTAACAGTGAGTGTAGAAACCTGGAACCAGAGGCCTTCATCGCCTATTGTCAACACAACATATTCACACGCGATAGTCAAGGATAATACTTGTCATGAAATCATTCCTATGCGGAAAGAGATTAACACAAACCAAATTATTGAAATTGTCGTGATAATGAAGAGTTATGTTCAAGCAAACAAGTTTATGGACATATGCTGTGTGCATTGCTTCATTCGGGTAAACTACAAGTTATGTGCCCTTGGCATGTAGCGGGAAGTAATCGACAACTCGTCAGTGTATATGATAATGTTCACAATAATAATATGGTGATAATAATATGAAAACAAGGAATTCCACAGCTATTTCAAGCATGCCAAAGTTGTTGGACAGAATCTGAAATTCTAGGTTGAATTTGATGACCTCCTGACAGACTCCGAGAGGTGTTGTAGACAGACACAAGGTATGCTTACCTCTTGTAGCATGGCAGCTTAAAAGTGATTCATAATGTATTTGACCAAGTATTTAGATATCATGGGATAGGATTTGTTTTTACTACTTATTGTGAAAATGGTCATTTTATTATCAGAATCTGTTTTTGTGCTCTTATGATACAAAGACGTAAGTTTGTAATCTAAACACACAATTATTTCAAACGTTTTATTGAAGAATGTGGCGGCTATTTGCAGATTTCATGCCTCAGTAACCAAAATATTCCTTAATGCAATTCATTATTTTGACCATATCTTTTTGTCTTTTCCAGTCTTGCCTTTGCACGTGTTAGTGGATATGGAGATTTAGTGGCTCTCAATATAGAGTTGAAGTATGTGAACATCTTTGTACAAGGACAAGACCATAACCAAGTCTCAGTATTGCGACATATAAAACCACGTGCATCCATCCGGCGATTACATCATTTATTCATATCCAATGACTATTTACAAAGACAGTTCTACAGCAATACGAACCGTCAATAAATGCTATAAACTGGGGCGAAATAATACAGAAAACATTCAGCTAAAGCCACGCAACAATTCAAAGTAAAAGCGATGAATGTAAGAAAAATGTACAATTTGGAACAAAGGCTCCAACAGGTGTGTGTGTGTGTGTGTGTGTGTGTGAGTGAGAGAGAGAGAGAGAGAGAGAGTGTTAGAGAGAGAGAATTTATGACTGCATGTTGTAGTTAATCACCTGAATTTTCGATTTGAATGACCCAGTTGACTGTATTACGCATTTGCATCACGTTATGTATGTGTGTGCAATAAGAATGGACGAGTTGCCTCCCGTTCTTGCACCATGCAAGCGAACTCTGGTGAGTGAGTGAGTGAGTGAGTGAGTGAGTGAGTGAGTGAGTGAGTGAGTGAGCGAGCGAGCTTTACATCGGATTCAGCAATATTCCAGCTATATGGCGGCGGTCTGTAAATAATCGAGTCTGGACCAGACAGACATCCCAGTGATCAACAGCATGAGCATCGATCTACGCAATTGGGATACTAAGACATGTGTCAACCAAGTCAGCGAATCTGACTACCTGATCCCATAAGTCGCCTCTTACGACAAGCATGGGTTACTGAAGATCCATTCTAACCCGGATCTTCACGGGTCCTATATGAACACGTATATGCTGAGGCTACAAATATTTATTCTTGTACATGTACATTGACATAACATTAAAATTCTGAATTTATCATTCACAGACATTACATGTTTAACAATCACAACAATATCAACAATACGTTTGCCTGCCATAGTGACGAGAGTGAACGAAGACCTGTATACCAGTCAAGCTTTTAAACACGACATGTTTGTTTTGTTAAACACGTTAATGACCATCGCACAATGTTGATTCGCCGCCAACAAGGTTGATGTATACCGCTAAGTGGCTGAGCTGACACTGAGTGAGTTCGCTAATCACGTCGTTAGTTGGGCTTGGGGGTAGTAAATCAGTTCGCTATAACAGTTAATTCGCTACTCACGAGTTCGTTATTCGCGTATAATTTTAATGATATTATAAAGGACTGTTGACGGGACTTTTAGATTTGTTCGCTATATCCGTTTGTACGCTATATCCGTGTTCGCTATATCCGTGTTCTACTGTACAAGAATCACTATGTGTCAGGACCGCACACAGTGACAGAAGTGGCGGCGTTGGTGCCCCCGCGGGCCACGTAGCCTAAGCAAAAACTGAGGGTAAGACCATCTTCGGTTTTTCTAATTTACAGAATGTTAATGTCAGGACTAGCTTCTTATAAGTCATGGCAAATTTTGGCATGTTAGACGTGTATATGTCATGGCTATTGGGATATTTTTTATATTTAAATAATTAACCTTGGGAATTAAATGTTCGTTCAGACAAGGTTTGTTCTAATCATGTCGCTATGACAGTCTCTTATACCCTACTGTCAGTATGTATCCTCCAGAAGGTACACATATATGCACCAGGCTAGGCTTTCCAATACAACTTTCTCAACTTTGAAGACGTTTCAGGGTTTGAGAAATATCTATCATACAAAGTAGATTTGCACATGCAAATTTTGAATTATACAAAACAATTTGAATTTATCTGACTATAATAAAATTATTAATGTAATCGAGTTATTCCTATAAACGATTGAATGCTTGACGTTTAAGGCCAGCTATATATGTCGCTAAAAGTCAGTGTAATCAAGACATGGATCACTGGCTACAGGAGACAGGTATCCACGCGGGGCTGTTGAATTACATGCAGCTCTACTTTCATACGCCACATTATCCACCAGGCAACAAGCTTCTTCCATAAGAGTTCGGTCTTCTCCTTGATTCCCACGTAGCGCCTGAAATCCAGTAGGATCCGTCCATGAGCTCTCCGACTCGTTCCACTTCCAGTCAAATATTGGCAAGGAGTTAGCCCTCTGTAGGGATGTTTTGAACATATGCAAATGTCCAGTCTTGTGCTCTCTTGGCCGTGCGGTGTGACACATAGCAACTGGGGAAGGTGGAGGTTGACCGCGTATTCTGCACGTGTTGTTACTGCTGCTTGCAACGACCCCATCACTTTCATCCATGTCGTCTTCGTTGATGTCGTCATAAGCATTTGCAGACATCGGTACGTCTGGCAGTTGTCTGCCTTCGGGACTTAGCAAGCGCCTGTTGGTCCTGATGGACGATGACGTACATGACCTTAAAGTATACAGAAACATCACATGAGTTCTGACCAGGAAGAAACAAATAGTATCATAAAAAAACAGGATATTTGATGTTTCATAATGTACAGATATCGGCACAAAACAGTCCAATTTGAGGTACCTTCTAATGAGGAAAGCGACTGTTCCAGAAACAATCAGCAACACCACAGATCCTATGACGTAGTTCACAGACGGTGTAATCTGGACGTCCCCGTCCTTTGTATCCAGCGTCGGTTCTAAAAACAGAAATAGGATCCCTTATACGTATTGTTTAATTCGTCAGGCAAAATTATTCCAAGTAGAACATATCGTCCTGTAATAATCGAATCTGGTCCAGGCAAACCAGTAACTGATCTTATAAGCTAGGATCAGTACCACCTGGGTAAGACGCTTTACCAGCCAAGTCACACTGCCTGAGTGAGTGAGTGAGTTCATATTTAACATCACATCGGCAATATCTCAGCCATATCGTGACGAAAACAATTTATACAATAAATAATGAAAATATTTTTAAGAGTAAAATCTGTCTATAATGGGCAGTAAAAACACTAGAGTATCACAGGTATGAACATAAAACTAGCATATAAAACTAAAACATTTTAATTAAAGAAGACAATACAATATAAAACACGGGCTATAGATCGCCAACAACTGAAGGGAGATCACCATACTAGGAACCATGGGGACTTACATTACTTTTGCTACCTGCATGGACCCTAGCTGGATTTACTACCCTCTCAGGAGGACCATACTGCCTGAACACACGATCCCCAAATCACAATCCACTCCAACAAAAATAATAGGTGTTAATGGAATCACCGAAGAATCTTTCACCTAATCATTTTACAGAAATTATCTCAGGTTGAGGATTTTTTACACACACACTTCGTTAGAATTAGTCTTACTTCTTAAAAACGTAAACAAATATATTTGATGTACAGAGTGTACAGTATGGTGGTACAGTATACCAACGTGCCTCCTGTACAAAATAATACAAATTAGATATTCAAATGATTGATTGAGTTCAGTTTACGCCGCTTTTTTAACAATATTCCAGCCATATCACGGCGGGGGACACCAGAAATGGGCTTCACACATTGTACCCATGTGGGGAATCGAACCCGGGTCTTCGGCGTGATGAGCGAACGCTTCAACCACTAGACTACCCACTCCCCGATATTCAACTGAGATGTGGAGAAATGAGTATAGTTTACAAGATGTAAGCTGTAGTCCAGTGAGCTAACTTCACACATGAACGGAAATTGTCAGACAAGTTTACTTGATTGCTTAAGTACGAGTTACTGGGGACAGTTACTGTTCTACAAACTTCGTGGCGTTTGTAAACTTGTGCTAACCATTTGTTATAGATAGTAACGCTATCAACGCATGGTGGATCGGAGCCCACTTCCCTGTTTCACACATCAGTTGTAACGCTACGTACCCAGTACTTTCCCAGAGGGTTGAATCACTGACTTTGTGTGCTGACGATTAGGTGCATGACTCCGAGAGTGTTGATTCGAATCCCGGATGGGACCAACCCCGACCCGCCCAAAAGTACAACAAGCACTAGAATCTGTACTTCACTGAGAAAGTGTAATCCCAAATATACCGTATGGTGCGTGCAAACACTGCTGTAACATTAAAGGTAATATACAAACCTGGTCACCTACACAATAAGAAATGACATTATTAAGTTTAAACACTAACCTGGTTGTATTTCGTCTGCGAGGCATATTCCGTTCTCTCGGTTACAGACAGAGCAATCCCCTACACACGACCTGTTGCAGAGAAAGCCGTAGTGTCCATCGTTGCAGCCGTTGGTACAGTAACCTGTTTTCAGATCACATACACGTTGACGACATCCGTCACTGCACTGCTCATCACAGTCTTGTCCATAGTAGCCCGATGTACAGCCAGCTAGACACCTGCCTTGGGCATCACACAGTGATCCTTTACAGTTAGTGGTACATCGGAATTCACATTTTGCTCCAAAGTGGCCTTTTTCACACCCATGCAGACAGACACCAGAGGAACGATTACAAGCACGAAAGGCACAGTTCTCGTTGCAGCCAAACTGGCATTTCGGCCCAAAGTTTCCATTAGCGCAGGCAATTGATTGATGATCATCTCTGCAAGTACCATCCATACGGCATCCTTCAGTGGGACATGTTTCTCTGCAGTTGAAACTACAAGATGATCCGTAAAGAAACGCTCTACATTTTGTGCATGTATTATCTATACAGTGTAGACAATCAACAGGGCATTCGAAACTGCAAGTACTTCCCCAGTATCCTGACATACAGCCATCAGTACAGTTTCCTGTACCGAATCCAGAGTCGGAGCATCTGTTGCTGACGCATCCTCTGCTACATCTGTACCCACAGCTCCGGCCATAATACCCATCTTTGCACCCCAGGGAGCATATATCCTTGACACAAATGTCCCCTTTGCATCGAGAACGTTGGCACGGGGGCTTAGGGGTTGATGAGCCTGAAAAACACACAGAACTTCAAATGTTCTAGATTTTTTATGAAAAGTGACAAATGTGAAAAGCTATGCTTTCCATGACAAAATAATATCAAAAGGTCAATCATATACCCTAACTAAAGGCGTATGTGAAATAATATATATTTTATACGAGTAAATATATTTTAACACGATGGGATTGTGAAGTCGTCATATTACTTGGCAACCAACGTACCTGTCCTTCCACTGACCAGAACTATCAGACATAACAGAGGCAGTTGCAGGTAAGGCCGTGTTTCCATTCTGGATATTCTAAAATGCAACATATGTGTTTTACCAGCTGTGTAAACAACAAAATAGCTTTAACACGGTTGGTGGATACTTCATTTACTACATAGGGATGAAGTACATGGAATATTAACAAATGTGATTATACTTACAGGCATCCTCGAATTACACGCTGTATGTCAAGAGCATTGTACTCGTCTGACTCCATACGGAAAAAGGCTGACACGGTTTCACTTGCTTATTCCTGTAAATACGGATCTGCTCCTAAAGTAATTTCAGAGTGAAATATGTACTAAACAAAAAAAGAAACTTTACATGTGTTACTTTATGTCTTAAACATATAAAACAAAGTGTGTTGCTAGTGGATAAATATAGTTTTTGGACGTAATGAGTGTACACTAAAACAACATTAGGCATTAAGGTGCGCATGGTGCTCCCTCCATAGTCAACAGTACCAAGAATGGGTCACTTTTTTATTTCACAAGGACAAGTCATCTGCATTTGGAACTTGCTCCCCTCTCGCATTCACAACGTCAAGGCAACGTTTTCTCATTGACACCCGTAAACACAGCATTAGGCAACCCGCGCCATTGCTCTACCAACATGGCGTATAGCTCTTGAACATTCTGGGGTTGAAGTCTCAAGGCACGAAGTCGTCTTCGATGAGCATTAAGGTCAGGTCATCGCCCTCGATGGCCACTCCATAACGTCCAATGTGCCCAGTTTAGACGTTCATTACGGATTATGTATGTCCGAATCGGCCAAACAGAAGGATGTCCTGTCCTTGGGGCGATCAGATGTCGTACCTAATTGGTGCACACATGTTCTCGGGTTTGTGAATTGTCCGCCTACTTCATGTCATGGCAAGCGTAAAATAGTCAGCCACGTGTTGGTAGTTAGGCTCACGAACTTGTGGTCATGTGATAAGTGCATTGTCGCGTTTTCATAAATGAGTATGCTGCAGTTGAAATGAGAGGATGTGTCAGTTAAGACCTGGCCATTATGGTATTCGCCCATATCGTGCTATCCACGATTCATTTCTCCAAGTGTGGAGTTTCTTGTTTTGTTCAGTATATTAACTGTTTTATATAACTTGACGTTTGGAGGGGGGTGGCACAGAGAGGTTGCACTACTCAGACTAAAGAATGTTAACCGTGTCGAGGATTAGAGGAAGGTGACACATTTCGCCTTATCTACTTTAGACCCCTTATCTCTGTCAACCCAGCAATCAGTAGCTTTCATGAGACATACCCGTGATCAGGATCTAATTGCTCTGTCCATAAGGACACTGTCCACGGTCGTTAAAAGACAGTTTCGGGGGTTTTTTCATACTGGATCATACTGGTACGCTTAACACTGGTGATACGATGCTCCAAACGAGGAACTTTATTGACCCATTTAATTGTATGGAGAACTATCATACATGGTAAACAAAATTCCATATAAGCTACGATGACCGTTATAACTGTACTAGTCTTGTCATAAACCTAGAAAACGTATTCCAAATACCCACTCACAGAAGTTCAATAGCCTAAATCAGAGACATTGTTTTTGTAGAAGTGTATAATTTACTAGATTCAAACTTTTCACAGATATACCTAGCTACATAATTGTTGAATACCAGTTGCAACGAAGATGCAGTGAAACACTTTTCATTTTCATCCTAACTGTTCTTTACAATCTGACACCATTTAGAACTGTGAACTTGTCATTCTCATCATATTGTCTAATTATTTAAATACTGAAATTGTCTAACAACACAGCCTTTTCAGTTAATGTGCCAAGTGAGTGAGTGTATGCCATTTTCTCGTCCAACAGTCGGTAAATAATCAGGCCTGGACCCGGCTTGTGACAGTCTCACCGCCCGTGTGTATATGTATCCATCCTATCCCCCAATTAGATAATACCCTCTCACATGGAAGCCCACACGGCGTATGATTTTGTAATGACTTTGAAACCTTTCCATGGCATGATTATAAAATATATACTGCTAGGTTGGTATAGTCCAAGCAGGAGTTGAAGGATAGTTACATATTTGTTTTGAGGTCTCATATATTGGATAAAGTTGATAATATTAGCATGCTAATTAATGTCTACACAAAGAACTTGATTAAACACCCCAGTACTTGTGCAATGACAGGTTTTCAACACGTACCTAAAACTTCTCGTGGTGACCACGATGCAAAAACATGAGTATTTCTGATCCGTATGATCCTTTGACTAATAAAAAAGGACAAATGATTGGAATCTACAAGTATGCCCCTGGAATGTTTAATGTTGAATATATTGGTGAATGTAAACATTCAAAATGTCATTTTGCGTGTCTTACACGACTCAAGGTCAATATCGAGTGTAACCTCCATGTGACTGTATGACAGCCAGCACTAACCTCCTCATACCCCCTATAAAGCCTCCTGATCCTCTGAAGGGGCAGTCTACACCATTCCTCGTGTAAAAGCAGCTTCCAAATTGGGCCAGGTTCTGTACATCCCTTTGTTGCACACGACGACCAATCATGTCCCAGATATGCTCCAAAGGGTTAAGATCGGGGATCATTCAATCGTGAGATATGTCAGGGGTACTTATCTAAGTTATTTGAGTATAGATACAAAGTCACTATTGCTTGGGTTAGTAATTAATTTGTATACTCTACATACACATTTCTTCGTTATTTTATGTTGTCCCTCTAATATATTTGTTCATTTGTATCTGATAAACAGAATCCCTAATCTAAGATGATATGTACGCTAATTATTCAAGTAATATTATTTCTGAGCTTAAGTTTCCTATTGTTAATGAACTGTTGGTATCACTGAAGACACGTGACCCTTCTTTTTTGAAAGGGCACGACACCATACTAGACAGGTGATAAGTTCAAAGTTGTACTTCATTTGTTTAATTGTGTTCACAACACATCAATATCTGGAGCAATAAATTCCAATACATCTGAAAAAATAATATTCAACACAAGCATCCCAAATATAGGAATACAATCACCAGCAAGAGTCAGTCAGAAGACATGGTTCATGTAACATTCTTTGAACATACATTGAAGAACTAACTTCAATTCATTGTTGAGGTCTTTGATAGCATGTGCGTAAAAACCGGCGTGCTCTTTGTAAATCCGCGTAGCTTGTTTACGGAATGTGGGCAACCAGGTTTTTTAGGTTCTCCTAAACATATCGGACAACAATACCGTTTTTCCATGAACAGTGGAACAAAAATTACATATACAAGTTATTTAGGATTACACTTTCTTAGTAAAGTACAGATTCTAGTACCTGTTTGGGTTGAGTCCCATTAGAGCAACAGTCGGCGATCTGACCAACTCAGCCACCGAGGCGTCCACAAAAATGGTAGTCTGGACCACGTACTTTATGTACCCCTCTGCCAATGTTTTTCATAGTAATCACGATTTTTCGAGCTTCCGAAGACCCTAGCTCCCAAAGTACTGCTTCGATTTTAGTGCTGTATGTCTTATTTTATAGGTAAATCTATTGGCTTGAAATGTGTGCAACTTTAAATGGGATAAATACAGTGAGTATTGTTGAATTCGCCCTGAAACGAACCTGGTGTGTTCACCTCGTTACATCCCATTTTCTTTTATATAGTACTAAGACCCCGTCAGTGACAGTATATACCTTGATGGCAGTTTTTAGCGTTACAAGCCCCTGTGACTTAATCCTCATAACGTACTAAAATATTTTAAATGGATGCTGAACATAAATAAATTACAGTACACTTATTCATCATACGTAAACCTACATGTGGCTGACTTATCCACATGATTGTATATAACGAATATTGATCAGGATACCGTTAATGTGCAAGATTTGTAGTCATGAAACACATCTTTAAAGATAAAGGTGAAAGCCAATATTTGGAACCTTTTCATTGGGTCAGAAAGGACAATCTTCAAGTTTTCTTTCAACTTCCCGTACCTCTTAGATAGAGTCTGACATTCATACAGAACTACCGAGAACACAGACTATAGTATCTCGTTCAATAATGGGAGAAAGAAGAAGAAAATATATTCAATGAACGATACTGTACAACTCTGGATGCTCAATTTTGGTACAAACACAGTATCGTAAGCGTTGTATTACTGTTTTCGCCATGCTGTGGTGTTTGTACATCCATGGTATGACCCAGAATATGTCGAGGGCGTCATGGAAAATGACAATTATAGGATTCTTTGGAATACGCCGGTATACAGCTTCGGACGTAGCCATGCCAACACACCTGACCTTGTCTTTTTATACAAGCTAAGGGAATTATTCATTTCGATGCATTATCCGTCTCTTTTGACACAATTGGGCTTGAAAGATTCCGAGAAAACATGGCAAATATACGAACCTCGCTTACGAAATGTCACTCTTGCATCTCCGTTACCAAGTTGTACGACTCCCCATTTTTACTGGTGCCTTAGGTTTGGTACCTCCCAATCTTTTGACTGACATTAGGAGAGTACCTCGGTTAGCTGCCAGTCCTACTGACACTCTGAACTCAGAAGGTTGCAGTGCTGGGGAGTACACAATCTCTGAAACGTTCATGGATGGTTCTACCAAGTCGCGAGTCCTTGACTGTCGGGGCTGTATGTAATGAGGCAAAGGTCCTCGGCTGATGAGGAGCCTAACATAATAAATATTCCAGGATCACCCAAAACAGTTTAATCTTTAATACGTAATAATAATATGTCGCCATGGAAAATGGCAATCACAACATTCTTCGGAATAGGCCCATATACAGCTTCGGACATCCTAACCTACAAACCTGATAAAAATGCGGACTTTGCTTTTTTTAAATTTCTCGCTTGCAAAACAAGTACACTGTCGACTCTCCATTGTTCTCGGTGCCCTTGGTTTGGAACGTGGTGATCTCATGGCGCATATCAGGAGAGTGCCCGGGTTCTCCACCGGGAGCACAGCCCTTCTGACACTCTGGGTAATGCAGAAGGCTGCAGTGTTGGGGAGTCTTCATATGCTCCTGAATATTATTGGTAGGTTCGACTGGGCAATGCTCCCTGGGAGAAGTCCCATTTGTTGTTTGGGATGTGTGGGGGCCAAGAACACCTGAGCTAATGGTGACTGCCAGGACCAGTCGACCTCTCTCTCTGCTGCATACGATTTTTAGTTTGTAAAACATAATGATTCACTGGCCAACATTTAAACAATTTCCTCGAATCAATGTCCGCTTGTCAGGATATGTGTTTCCTGCTCCACGCTTCGGCTTTCAAATGAGTCTCAATTTCCTCCTGTAAAATACACTAAATTGAAATACAGTGTTCTCGACTATTCGGAACAATCTATATGCAACATTCCGCTTGAGGTAAGTGTTGGTACTAGTGACGTAAAATAATATATATATGCAAGTATGTGAAATCTTGGAGAATAATATCATTGAAATTAGTCAAAGGCATTTAGAAGTTGGTGTAGTAATACATGACAAATCTTATGGATAACAACCTCTTGGTCTATTTTTCACAACGTTTCTGGGCTGGTTCTTGCCCCTTCTTCAGGTGGATAATGGCGATAGTGTACAGTACAGTATATATATATAGATGTACAGGAAGCCAGATATGTAAATTGAGTATATACAAGGGGAAAAGGAGATATAATTCATAGACTCTCAAACTCGATCTGCTTTAACCACTCTGCTATGTAAACACACCCTTGCCCTTATGGTAAAAACATACCCTATCATTGTATTCTGCTCTTTGATCTCACTGCATTGCTACTCATTTAATTATATCTCCTTTTCCCTGGTATATACTCAATTTACATATCTGGCTTCCTGTACATCTATATATATACCGTACTGTTCACTATATCGCCATTATCCACCTGAAGAAGGGCCAAGAACCAGCCCAGAAACGTTGTGAAAAATAGACCAAGAGGTTGTTATCCATAAGATTTGTCCTGTAATAATAATATCATTGATTCTTCACCAATATGTCTGCAGTATTATATCAACTTACAGACTAATATTTATTTTCGTTTATGTCTCGTGCACGCATTGTTTCATGTCGGGTTCACTTTCAAATTTGTCTGGAAACACATGAAACACGGATCGAGGCGTAGCCGCCATACATCTGTCTACATCTTCAAAATAGAAATATGTTTTACAGGATGATACTCCCTGCTGCGGTTTTCTTCATTGCCGTCTTGACTGATAAGCCATCGATTGCTGTACACTGTAAGTTACAGTAAGCTACAACTTTGCACACATAGAGCACTGTGTAATATGCACTATTATTGACTCACAATAATTAGTAAAAGTTGGGGAGGCTGTGTGTGTGTGAGAGAGAGTTTACATTAAAATTTATGTGACACAGCTTGTGATTTGTTTCAGCCCACTGTGTAGAGGGAAGTCACTGCAAGGACGATAAGTGCGGGGATCTTGGGTGTTTGAATGGATGCGAGGAAGGCTACTTTGGCCCGCACTGTACAAACAACTGCAGTTCTGGATGCAAGGACGGCACATGTGATACTTCAGGAAAGGCTTGTATCGGCGGCTGCATAGACGGTCGGTGGGGCACAGTTTGTAGGCTGACGTGTTTCAGTTCATGCAAGACATGCGCTAAGGACAATGGTTCGGACTGTACATCATGTGAAGAATATAGATACGGCCCACAGTGTGGACAATCCTGTTCTTCCAAGTGTCCCAACCGTGGCTGTGATGTTAACGGAAGGTGTAAAAGCACATGTGGCGACAGATGTAAGGTTTGCAATGATGTTACACACGAGTGTGATGGATGCAAGCGTGGTACGTTTGGCCCTGTCTGCCAATGGAGGTGTAATGTTAACTGTGCTGATGAGATATGCCATCAAGAAACAGCAAACTGTTCGGCGGGATGCAAAGATGAATATTTTGGACCGAAGTGTGAGTACCGGTGTAATGAACAGTGTTTCCAGGGTAAATGCGAGCAGGGGACGGGGATGTGTGTACAGGGATGTAGACGAGGATACTACGGACCTCACTGTATATTGCCTTGTGATTCATGCCTGTCCGATATTTGCGATAATTCGTCTGGAGAATGCTTGAAAGGCTGCAAGATGGGCTTCTTCGGCAAGGGATGCAAGAACAGATGTGATGATAATTGTATCAGCGGATATTGTTCCAGATTCGATGGTGTTTGCTATCAACCCGAAGGTAAATAGACAAATATATTCTGAGGTGACCACATGTTCTTTTAACGGTTGATGGTTACCAACCAATTACAGTCCGTTTGGCTCAAAAGCGGACCGATGAATTGCAATCTAACTCGAAAACTAATGAACATAACATACTCAATAAAACGCTGATCATAATCAAAACATCATACCAACTCTGTGAGGTTTTTGCAGAATTTTGTCCTAAAAATAATAAAGATGTTTAACAAACTTTCATTAAAATATTGACACAGTTCACTGTTTGTTACGGGGAGGAGTGCAGAGAAAGGGACAGCCAGGTGTTCGAGAAGCACGTTCACAGACAAAGTTATTTATCCCTTAACCTGTGCTGTGCCGTCTCCATCCGTTCTCGAACACCTGGCTGTCCCTTTCTCCTGGCTGTCCCCTAAAAAATTTATGTTTATTAGTTTTCGAGTTAGATTGCAATTCATCGGTCCGCTTTTGAGCCAAACGGACTATACGTTTAACTATTCAGTGTGTGTGTGCATGCTTGCGTTTGTGTTAAAGCCTCACTGACCAATATCCAAACTAAATGAAAACGACCTGTACAGAAACCTAGTCTGGACCAGGCTATCAAGTGATTGATATTATGAGTAACGATCCACACCATGCCATCAGCACTGTGACCGAGCCTGATCACCCGATCCACTGAGTCCCCAACACAGGTTGCTAGGTTCAAATTCTAACACCGTGTCTGTCATTTTACTCCCAGTTCCTGAAGCTCCCAACACCACACCCGGAATGTCCCATGGCAGCAATTACTGGATGTACATTGTCGGGGGTTGTATCGGGATCCTTCTATGTTCTGCAGTGTGTTTCCTGGTCTTTAGGTATGTTATTTATATTATGTGTCTACAAGCTGTAATACTGACAGCTTAATGTTCAAGACGCGCCACACACTGATTACAGTCACTCAGCTTCTACTCATTCTGGGGGTAATTTCCATCAATGTGTGGGGTATTTTCTGTCTAATACATGTAGTTACGGTAGAATACATCACTAAATGTTGTCATGTTGAATTTTACACTTGCAATGAAACTGAAATCCAAAAGTAATCATCCTGGATTTTGTCAGAAATAAACTGCGGATGTAAAATATTTTAAAAGTCCTTTTTGTTTTGTTTGTCATTTTCCATGTTTTGACTTAAGCTAAATACAGTATCCGTTTCTTACAGGTGTGGTGGCCGCATTCGTGGTAGCCATCAACGAAGAGGTGGGTTCCGACAAAGTACGCCTCTACCGCCTGTACCGCCTGTACCCATCCCGCATGATGACCTGTATGACGAGTTGGATGTTGGACACTCGGACACCGATAGCAGACCGTCGGGATTGGACGAGGCAGGAAACGCGCATGTTGACTTGTCCAATATGGGTGATGATAAACACAACAGCGATTCATTGAGGGTCAGTGTTTTCGGAAATGTTTGCCCAAAGTTTCCTGGTCAAGAAACTAAGAGTGAGATGCCTCATCTCCAGATGACATGGTTGACGGAGACAGGCCCTACTGCTGTAGACGCCAAGGGTCCTGACAAAGCCGCATCCATTGATGTGACATGCGATAATACATCCACTCACCTTGATGAGGGACTTCACTTCAACCCATCTTACACGAGTCTGGGTGGTAGGTCCAGACCTTCGAGGAATTATTTATCTCCAGTCGAGGAATATATTAAAGCGTAACTACCCTTATGTAGTTTCACCTCAGACCTGAATGAGCAGGACATGTTTATACGGCAATATGAAACTCAAGACGATATTCACATGTTTCAAACTGTTGTGCATTGCATATCTGCTTCCCGCTACATAGCCTTGTAACCCATGTGTGTATATATACTTTAGGAAGTGATAGGACATTCCTTATTAAGGGTGAAAGAGTGTTGTGATTCATATTATCGTTATCCCAACACGGGTACGGTCAAGGCAAGCATAATCACTGAATCACTCACTTCTCCAAACTAAATTTGTCCTTCAGTGGATTTATACAACTGTACATTGCTACAAGGATGATATTGTGAGATTTCTCTGATGTGAATGGCCCAAATTTCAAAAGTTTCAACGCATCTGCATTCACTCATTCCTTCAAGTGATTGATATTCTGAGCAACTACCCACGCTATCGAGGTGCAATGACAGAACCAACCAAGTCGCAGAGCTTGTGGACATTTTCTTCGACTCAGACGTCAGACGAGTGCTAGGGAACCAGCATAACACGGGTTCCGACTAAGCATCCTCACCTGTCGACTTTACAGACAATACCAGCACCTTGAGCATGTACTAGTTGCGTTGATATGTGCGCTATATAAATGTCCTATAATAAAAATAAATGTTCCAGGGTTGATGTATCTTCCTGCATGGATATTCATGGATAATTAATTATGTGGCGATAACTAAATTCTGATACATTTGCGCGTGAATGATTGTAATGAAAGTCAGATTTGGGAAGCACTAATTCTATAACATATAAACATGAGACTGCGCATTAGTAAAGAGTCTGTGAGAGGAGCGGGGGTGAAGCATATACGCCTGTAAGTCTCTTCCTGTCAGTATATGCCGTGGCGGTACAAGTCTGCCCCGGTACAAATTCCCCAAGCTTCCGTTTGTGATCTCTCACAGGTTTTCTGGCTATAAATATTTGCCCACAGGGTGGGTTTTTTCCTGGTGATGGTAATATGTAGACTGTTCTGTCACTAATGACAGCGTCAGGTACAAAGTCTTTATGCAGAAAGGCTAGAATCACATGTGTTTTATCACACGTTAACTCTGTCACACAATGTCCATCGATGTTGATAAGAAGACATATCGGGGGTCTAATCGTATCAACACAGGAGGCACCGGTTGTAAGGAATACTGCATGCTCTTCAGGACGGTCTACTCCCAGTTGTGAGACTCCCAGTTATGAGACAGTGGAGTAGGTAATTAACAACGAAAACACACCATAAACCCCTGTCTGATAGAATGGAGTCACCCTAGCTAATTACTGATTTGCTATGTAACTGATTCTTGTGGAGGTAACTTAATGAAACATTATAAGATAAATTGATTAACATACTCAGGTAAATGTCTTTAATAATTAAACACTTTGTGTAGGTAACTTCGTGATCAAAGAGAAATTAATTTACCTACTCAGATTTACTCCGTCTCCGAAACTACAAGCTATAGTTTAAGAAATAACTCTGAAATAACTCTGAAATTTACAGTCGAAATGCCCCTTATCCCAAACCCTTTCTACCCGACACAATAAATTTATGGAATGCCCTACCAAATTCCAAAGAGTCATGCAGTCTCAAAGAATTTTAAAACCTAATTACAAAAGCCGAAAACAAGATTTATATTGATCTTAATTATGGCTCTTGTTTTTGTCAAATCGTTCATTGCTGCCTCAGGCTCGGATGTGGCGACCTAAACGCCGATAAGTATAACAGACATTTAATAGACAGCCCATGTTGTTCTTGTGGATATCAACTACCCGTTATAACCTGGATAATTTTTTGAACGGAAACAAAGAATTTACTCCTTGTGTAAACCAGAAAATAGTTGGATCCGTCCACGATTATATCATCAAGACACAACCTTCAGTAATACTTCACCAATCCCAATTCATTTTCATAAGTAGTCATTATAGTCAATAAAAATGTGTCCAAAATGACTTTAAAACTTCATTATAGTCAATAAAAATGTGTTATCATAATTACATATTCTTCTGAATAAATAAAATATTCAATGAACTATTTAATGAACTCACCAATGAACTATGCCTCCTGTGGGTACTGGGCTGGGCTGATCCCACTTTCATTGTAGGGATGTGGAAACACCACATATGTGCACTGAACCATTAATTAATGTGTCTCACAACTGGGAGGACACCCTTCAGGACACTGGTGTTATCGTGATTCCAGATTAACCTGTCACTTCCTGGTTGGGATGTATGACAATGACAATACAATACCGTGAGGGAATTCTTGTGTAAAGAACAGAGCTCAAACAATGATAAAATGATTAAATTATTTTCATACAATAAATAACACACATATAACCCGCTAACAAGGTATAGTAAGACAAACACTAGGAATCGTTTAAAAGATTAATATTGGCAGGAACAAAGGATTTCATGGCACGATTGGATTTAAAACGGGGTACATTATAACGGCGCCCAGAAGGCAGTAACTTATACTCGTATGTATGTGAGATATCAAACAATTATTGTCAGGTGATCATCAATCTTGACGTGTGTTGTCGTGTGCAGGTGCTTGTCGTGTGTGTGTAGTATTAGTTCTGCTCGTTCCTAAAACACTGGAAGTGCACGTGTGTAATGGCATTATGTCATCAGGGTTGATGAGAACACCATGTAGAGT
>NW_025765823.1:0-25000 GCF_003918875.1 Haliotis rubra | reverse complement strand
CATATACGTGCACATTCCGAGAACCCATGGTCTCAATGGTGATCTTCAGTGATCAATTCATGTAACTCACCGGTTATACGTGCACATTCCGAAAACCCCATTTGATGAGTCATGTGTCCCTCATTCGTTTCTTTTAATGTTAGGTGCATATATTAGTGACCAGATATAAAGATAGACTATGTGTCGTGATCATCCTTTTATCTTCCTTCTCTGAAGCATCAATCATACATATTCATATCACCGATTCATGTGGTTTTGTTTGCATATTGTTTAATTGATATGTTGTTTGACACTGACATACGCTGTCTCGCTTTTGATAACTATTTTGCAGTTAGTAAGAGTTTGATTTGAGCAGATATAGGCTTCGCACAGAACACAGGGCTGAATATTTTGTTGCAGGTTTGAACCCAAGCAGAAACCATTCGCCAAATTTCAACATGGCCCTCATAACAACGCAGCTCTCTGAAAACCTTTGTGCGAATCGTACAAAAACGTGAAAAACTTCTTTGAGGGACATTGGTGCGAATGCACGTTCATGATTGTGGCATAGATACTGATGTTGGACGCATCAAGCCTGCAGTAAGCAAAACACTACCACGAATGTGGCAAAATATACGCAAGCGAAACGAGACAGGGCGATACCGAGTAGCAATCTCAAATGGTCGATACGATTGTCACATAACATACAGTCTGCTTGCTGCAAAATCGTCCCGATGAAATGGCAAATCAATATACATTCCAAAGCAATAAATCGTCTTAAATTGCATGAGAGTTAGTCAGCTGTCCATACCAAATCGTCACTTCAATGTCAGATATTGCCATGAAGAAGAGGAAAAGTTGTTTAACAAACAATCAATGTTGGTGTTCTGAAGACTGCTGTAACAAAGGGGGTTCAGTATATGTAGAACAACTCACCATTCGCACAATACAATCGCGCGTGTTTTGCCAACCCACTACTGTCTTTTCAGAAATACAAGCCTGTCAAAACAAATGTCGACATCGGGAGCGTATCTTTCTACGCTAGTAGTTATTTAACGGAATATACAAGTCTATAAAATATTCTCTAAGCAATGTTAGGAATGTACTTCGTGTTGCTATTCAGATACTTATTAATAATAAGATATACAAAATGAGCTCAATCCATAATTTCAGTACAGTACATGATGAAATGCACAGATGATCTGAAAACCCTTATATTTCACGTTTATGATTATTGTAAGTCGGAAGGGGATGCTTATTTGCATGCTTATAGGCCTTTCTATAAAGTGCTTATTACAAGAAAGAGTTCAGCATGTCAACAAAACCAGGAACACTTAAGTCTAACAGATGGATAGTTTTCAATAAGAACTTGTAAGAAACGCAAATCGGAAGTTATTCTCTGAAAACAAGTTCATATCTTTGCAGCTGATATAGTTCTTTGTATTTCTTTTTGACGAAATACATGGTAAGTGAGCATTCTTCAAGTGTGTCCAAGCACTGCTTCTGGGATCCTTTGCTCTGTTTTGGGTACTGATATAATAGACAGACAGCCAGAGTTTATTTGCAGTAAAAGCCATAGGCAAAATGTGTGTATGTGAACGGAAGGATGTGTGTTTATAATAATCCCATAAAATGATAAAGGCAACAGATTTTACAGTGTCTGCGATTTGCTAATATCAGCATGAAATGGAAACAGAGATATGAGGTACATGGAATTCACCTTCAAATGTACCAGATTTGCATGTCATGTTGTGTTGTTATAACATTTCCAGTGGGTTTTACTACACCTAAACAGCTAAAACAGCTCTTTAAATGTGTAGAAAGGCCATTCAACATTTAAGCTTTAAAATACTTCATTTGGAGGAATTAAAGAAGTGAGAAATTATCTGATAATCTTTGTTTATCCTTCATGCATGCCAACATGTTAACCAAACATATCCGAAACCAAAATTACTGATATAATAAAATTGCAAGAGACAGCAGGCATGTGTTATGTGAAGGGAAGGATGTAGTGCCTCTGAGAAACATTTACCTGCGAACAATTCGCATGAAATGGAAACAGAGATATGAGGTGATTTACCTAAATGTACCAGTGGTCATGTCATGTTGTGAAACATTAGTGGGTTTCATCAGATGTGAAGGCCTCCAGTAAGCTACCTTCAGGTAAAGGTGAGAGAATGATCCTTTTGCATGCAGGATGTAAAGGAACAGAACATTTCTTCCAGGATGTGCTGTGGTATGTCCTCCCAAACCCAAAGATAACCAAGATTATCATAATGAAATGAACAGTCATGTCAGTAGTATGGCATGGGACACAAGACAGTACTTTTCGTTGAGGGAGGTTGAGGGAAGGTTAAGGGAAATTCATTGGCCGATCCAAGTCACGTGGTCATAGCTGATGCATAGGTAAATGTAGGCAGGACGTCACAGGTCGGGAAAGGTCAATGAAAGGCGGGTGTTTCAATGCAGACATGTTTTCTTATAGAAAACCCTTTATAAGACGTAAAAAACAAAAGCAAAGTGTAATGAATAGAGCTATGTATAACGTGCTGCCCTGAATAGACAGACAACACTTGTGATCCCAGTTTGAATTCAGCGCGTTTGACAACTCACGTGACCCTATATTCAAATAGCCCACGCTCGACACAGTGTGCGTCCTGTTTTGATGAATACAGGGTGTGTGTTGAAAGTACATCATACCACAATAGAGACGGGTTGTATCAACATGGCTCGGGAGTAGGAATCTTCAAGTCATCAAAATGTAGTTCAATAAATTTCATACAGAACGTGTCCTGTACAAGTATAACACCATGAAAGTGGTGGACAGTTGTTATGTTTAATGCTATCCAGATAGTTCATACCAGCTTTATCCGTTCAAATGTAATGTGATGAAAAGTTTGATTTTGACCCATGTAATCGAACATGATGTATACGGTTTTAGTTTTACTTCAGGACTACATTCAGAGCGTGATATTTTAAAAATAAAAGGTTCGAAATACACATGGATAGAAACATATCATTTAGAAAACTGATTAGTCATGTAACAGTGTAACAGTATGAAGCTAGGTTTGTTGTGAAAGAGACAGAAGCAATCGATCAGACACATAGAGGCGAGCAAAGTGTTTCATGTTTACAATAATCACCCTTAATTCGACGAGAGAACACATTTTAACATGGACATTTTAAACACGAGGAAAATGTTTCATTGGAAAAAAATATGTGGAAGCAGGTTTATGCATAGCTAGTGAGTAGCAGATAGACTAAGCGACTGACCGTCCATAACAATGTCAACATACCGGCCTAATAATGTCAACGTACCGGCCTCGCCTACCAGTGAAGCTTCTCATTCATAAATTGTGTGACCAGTGTACCGTATTTATTATATGTTAGGGAAG
This sequence comes from Haliotis rubra, assembly GCF_003918875.1. NCBI lineage: Eukaryota > Metazoa > Mollusca > Gastropoda > Lepetellida > Haliotidae > Haliotis > Haliotis rubra. The sequence goes on along the minus strand of NW_025765823.1, from coordinate 21,626 downwards.
ATGTGTTGTACATTTCTTATTTGTAAAGGGAGTTATTTCAGAGAGGTCAAGGGTATTCCCCTCATTAAACCTTTGTTTTTTTTGTTGTTGTGTGTGTGTATTAAATGTAACCGGTATTTAATACATTTGAATGAATTGCGGTAATGTAGGAATGTATGTGTGTGTAGATTTTATACATATATCTGAGCATGAATGTATGACACCTTTCAATTGATCAATTACGGTTCTAACCACTACATTAAACATTACTATGAGTGTGGTTAGCAGTTCATATTTATAAACACATCATAAGTAACAGATTTCGGATGAATGAACTCGCCCGCACACGTGTCTAAGGTCAACATAACTCTGGGTATTTTCAGACCATCGGACTGTAAACAGTTACACATTGATAACAGGAGGGTGTAGCGTTTGTGTGGAATGCACTCATCCTTGTAAAGGTAAATCCATGTAAAATACGTGTTTAAACTCACAATTTAAATGATTACAGTACTTTTTAGATGTATTGGTATGAATGGGAGGCTCGTAGATCTGTGAAGTTTGAGTCGATGTCTGTCTAGGGACTACACATATTATCATCGAGGTATATGAAGATCATATTCTATGCAAAAATTGACAAAACAAACAATCAATTCATATCATTTATTGATTCAAGTCAATCGGTTCAATGCAAAGCTGTGATGTACGAATGGACAATAGGATTCACTCTGGAACATTAAAGTCAACAGTTCAGTCACTTTATACACATGCTGCTGCTTCAGGGTGCAATTGTTTAAACAGCAAGTCCATGTTTTGAAACACATTTCGCACTGTTGAATGATCAGTTCACCTTTCCTATGCTGTTTTAAGGTTGAATGGTTGTCTATAGTCTATGATATATCAATTGCCTTTAAAGATTTCCGTCCAGGGGGTCCCAGTTTCACAACTCCTCTCATGTAGAGGGAAATTCGTCGTTTCTTATCGTTCAAACACCTCAGTTTATGAGGTGTTTTCAAAATATGAATCAAACTAGACGTGCAGCGTTCACTCGACATTCTCTTCTGACTGTTAGACTGATATATTAATGACCGGTATTTATTTCCTCAAACATTCTCCTCCATGTCATCCTCCCTCCCTCCCTCCTCATCCTCTCAACCGAGCGTCCCCCCGAGATATATTTAGGAAGACCAAGTTGAGAAAATCACAACAGAGAAAGAAACCAAAACCATGATGCTGAAGACAAAGAAGAGACAGGTAACACCTAAAATGAAAACGGTGACAACCCAGAAGGGACAGAAGACAACACCCCAACCCATGAAAATATGATATATGACACAGATGCAAGCTGTTGTGAATCAGGCAAAAGCTGCTTTGAAAGGAGCCTAAGCTGACTTGAAACGTCAACAGTATAAAAGATAGCTTGAACCCTGGTAATCTGGACACTTGTATAGGATCACGATGGGAGTGACTACCTGTCTGGACTGTGGGAAGAGGTTCACATGAAAAGATGATCTACAGAGACATTGGAAGCAGATGCATAGATCCACTACAAAGGTACCTCCTCCTCCTCTGGATAAAAACGTCCCTCCTGTAGGTAATGACCCTCCTCAAGAGAGACACCCTCCTTCTCAAGAGAGACACCTACCTCCTCCTCAAGAGAAACATTCTCCTCCTCCTCAAGAAAGACGCCCTCCTCCTCCTCCTCCTTCTCGCCAAGAGGACCCGCAGCAAGAACGGTTCACGTTTCTGATTCCCTCGAATGCTCTCGTTGTTGGACCCATTGGCTGTGGAAAGTCTGTGTTTACCTCTCACGTGCGCCGACATGGCCTGATCCAACCCCAACCTACCCGCATTGTTTGGTGTTATACTCAATGGCAGCCATTATATCAGGACATCAGCGAGCAGCTGCCTCAGCTGACCTTTGTAAAAGGAATTCCCTACGATATCTTGGACGAGGATTACTTAGATGCCGGCCAACGGAATGTGTTGGTCCTGGATGAATTCCTGGCCGAAGCAAAGCACGAGTGTATTTCCCGGCTGTTTACTCAAACCTCCCATCACAAGAATGTATTGATCTTTCTCTTGGTACAAAATCTGTCTCCGACAGGTAAAGAATCGAGAGACATTGCTTTGAATGCACATTATGTCAGCCTGTTTCATTCCCCCATAGGGAAACAGCAAATCAAACTCTTCGCTCGTAGAATTTTCCCCGAACATATGGATCATTTTATGACCATGTATGAAAAGGTTGCTGAAACACCCTATGGACAACTCACCATTGATCTAAAACCTACCACCAAAGATAAGGATCGACTGCAGGTCAATCTCATAAACGAGGAAAATGGCGAGTCAAAGCTCAGTCTGAACCTGATCTGCCTAGGGAGAAGTTGACTACAACAGAATCTCTGGATAGTCCTCTGACTCAAGAAGAGAGACTGCCCCAACATCAGCTCACTCAAATTGAAACCGATTCGGACACGAGTAGTGAGACATCATTGACTATGGCCACGGCTTGCGCAGATTGTTTGGTGCTGATAGATAACATGCACGATCTACACTGACATATCAAACATTGGCGTCCGGCCAATAGCCTTCAACCTAAGAGAAAGCATCCCAGACTTGAGAGTGATGACAATGACAGTGATTATGACGACCTAGCCTCTTCCCAGAAAGGCAGTAATCCTGCCGTCAAACCTCCTTGTGGGAAGCCAACATTCACTGATATGGAAGCCGAGGAGTGGCAAAATGTAGGCTTACAGTAGTTTTATTGTCTGTACTAGACAGAAACCTTTTGTCACCCTGATGACGTGAGAAGCAAAGAAAGACCTGTACATACACTGTATCTATATATAGATCATTACGCCAGGGAATGGGTATTTCCAGAGTTGAGGCGTTAGTTTAAGTGGGTTTTGATTACAATCTTTCAAAGGGGTCTTTGTGAGTTACGCATTGTATTCATCACAGTATCGGTGACTCCATGCACCGTAATCGTGTTTATAGGCATGCAACAGGTCACCTTCATAGTGTTGTCGAAGTTATACTACTTTTCTATGCAGTTAATGTAAAATAGAACTCTAACGCCATCTTTCAACATGCGTATATCTTATATAAATGACAACGTTCGGCTGTAACATTTCATCACAGTTAGACTGGCGTTTGTTCGTTTAGTTACCTGGCTGCTGTCGATTTTAATCGTCCATCTTCCAATCATCTAACAGTCAGAACAACATAGTTTAAGTAGATAAATTTACGCATAACCTAAATTGTATTTGATTTTTCTTCGCATCATACCAATAATTAACCCAAACAATGTTTTACTAACTCCAAATTCAAAACACAACATTTTTACAAAAGTAAACATGGATACATGTAATGTGATACTGAAAACATTCTTAGCGAAAGAAATCCAATTGTGACGTGACATGAATCAGGTGACAGCAGACGCTGTCCAAGCTCACAGTAGCATCCAGCCATGTTCAAGGTGTCAACAAACAAGGCAAGATGTGACAGATCCAACTACAACGAGGAATAAAGTAGAAAAAACACAAGTTTGAAACAATAACTCAGCTTAACTTTATTAATATTCAAGAAAAACTTGTTATAAGAGCAATAATATAGATCAATCGGAGATAACTTGGTGGTATATGGTGTATAACGGGTACATACATTAGCTAACATCTAACAATGTGTTATGTCTTTAACCCATTAAAATGTAGGCCATACTACAGTTCTCTAATTATGGGGTCGGGAGGAAATTACATTGTAAGTTATCGTTTTGTTGTTCCTTCACGTGATAAGTCCTTCTCTGAGTTGCCACTGGGTCGTTTGAATCACACAGAAAATGAACGCAATCCTTAAATGTGGTACACATTATTCCTTTGAAACAGACCCACTCTTAAACGTCATTATTATTTGATTGTCAAGATAATCTCGACATATTATCACTTTGTGCAAATGGATGGTAAATGTATCCAAACCCAAGATCGCTATCTCACGGATATCTCAAAAATGGATATAGTTTTGTGCCACTGAGATGGCAAATTACCTAAGTTTGCATTGTTGTTTTTTAAAATATAACCCATTATGTATGCTAATACACTGGCAACTTTTAACGTTCAAGGACGCTGCTCATGTGATGAACTGCTGACAACACCATCGCAATTGTTGTTAATTTAACCTCTGCCATTTGGTTGCAGCCATTCGTTAACTCTGCAAAAATAAACGAACCCAGAAAAAATATACTGAAAAAATAAGGGATCAGATAAAATTCAGATCACGTCAAACATAACAGAGTCACTGTTTTCAGTTTATAAGAAGAAAGACAGTATTGGGTACATAATTTCCACACACACACACACACACACACACACACACACACACACACACACACACACACACACACACACACAGAGAGAGAGAGAGACAGAGACACAGACACACACACACACACACACACACACACACACACCACACCACACCACACCACACACACACACACCACACACACACACACACCACACCACACCACACACACCCCACTCCCACTCCGTGTTCTCACAACTGTCTTGCAACGTCTGGGCATACATCCAATCAAATTAAATCTAGGTATCATTCAGAGACAGATACGATCCTATATTATGTCCCTTCAGTATATTTTCGTGCCATGTAAGTAGGTTATTTAAACTTGATGTTTATATTTAAGAAGAACTGTAATAGGATTTGTGAGATCCCGCCAACTGTCTTTATCGCACATGCTTCATTAGGTTCGATTTTAAAATCATCAAATGAAATATATTTAAACGACATGCTAGAAACGGTTTGCTTGACCTGGTGTATCTGGCTGGTAAGTAGCATAAGAGACCGGCAGATCGAGACACTGGGGCCCGTCCATCCGATCTCGCACCTTCTGCAGGTGCCCGTAGTCTGGTCACAGTCAAGACATCTGTACGGACACGCCATCTCGCATTTCTTGCCGTGGAATCCAGCCATACAACCATTTTCACACTTTCCTGCCATGTTACATGTAGTGTTCACGCAGTTCGCTGAACACTCAGACTGGCAGTCGGTGCTGTAAAGCCCTGCTTTGCACATGAGGCACGATACTGAGGAGTACCGATGGCATTTCATGCAGTCAGCGCCACACCTCTCGCTGCAGACTTCACCTGTCCAACCATCCTTGCAGCCATCAATGCACCGGCCAGACTTGTGTTTATTCAGACAGTTATGTTTATCACATTTACGTCCATGCCACCCTTCCATACAATCAGATATGCAGACGCCGTCCTCCTGGTAACAAGCCTTCTCCTTACATCCTTGACCGCACGTTTCGTTACACGTGGTCCCCACCATCCTTCAGCACATCCTTCCAGACACTTGCCGCTGGTCCGGTGACAGTTCCTCACGTTGTCGTAGCTTAGATGGCAGGTAGTGGGGCAGAGTGTGTCACAACCCTCGGTGTATCGTCCAGGAAGACACTGATGACACCGCCCTGTCAGTTTATGGCAGCCCCCCAACCAGCAGCTGACACAGGCGTGTTCACACTGGGACCCCCAGTACCCATACAAACACTCCTCGCATGTGCCACTTTTACACAAAGTACACCTTGATTCATTGCAGACCTTCGCACTGGTTCCGCTCTGGAAGTATCAGATGAAAGAACATCTTCAACTAAATGTGTAAACATTCAAACAGCACAGACTCAATTCAATTGCTAAACAACTCTAACCTTTGAGAATCGACTTAAGGACCTACGACTGAACATTCCGAAAGGGTATTTGGTTAAAGATACGAAAGGAGACGAATGAGTATGTTTACCGGACATCCAGCACAAGCAGCCGACAAATTATTTGTTTTGTAAAACTCGAGGATACAGATTTTTCCCAGTATGTAAACAACGTCCCTGAAGTAGTTGTTGGATCAGCTCCCCGTCAAAGCTATGATACACTTACAGCAGACAAGCTGAATCAGCAACACAGTGGAGAGTGTACTCTGAAATGATAAATGTCAGCGAAGTAGATGCCAAAAGGAATCAGTGTTTCCATTGATTCAGGTGATGCATAAGACAATGAAAAAGAAATAAGGCTCAGTGTATATTCCAAGTAATAACACGTGCGTGGCCAAGACAGGTACACATGCCAATGAAATAGGTTACCTTGACATTCCCAAACAATAACAGTTTTATTTATCGTACCCTGAGACCTCCACCAGTCAGGGAGAAACACTAACCTTGCACATGGGGAATTACAGGGGTAACACCGTAACATACCGCGTTACAGTGTCGTGTTGACAGACGTCACAACAACTCGAAGTGTTAACCTATTAAGCGCAGTACTGGTAGCAGTGGTTGGCCGCTTGATCTCTCTATTGAGACATGTACAACACACACAGGTATGTGCCTTATTCCGGTCTTGCAGATCTTGTTTGAGTTGGTTCTGCATAAAACAAAAGGACATGACGTTATCATAGAATCTGTAATTAAATAAACAGGTTTCCAGGAGATACATGCTCCATCACTTATATACTTATATGCTTACTCTAATGCAAATCATATATCATATGCTTGAAACAAGAACAAATTGTGTGAAGTTTTACTGTCCACGATAAACAGATCATTTTCTCAACTCACAGATACCCAGCGTTCCTCAAGCTGCTGGCGAAGTCTTCCTCCGATGACTATATTTCCGGGTTGAGAGTAGTAGCTCAACTAAGAGAACGTGGGTATGCTTTCACGCCAATTTCAGCAACATTCTAGGTATATCACGGCGAAGTACCCCAGAAATGAGCTTTACACATTGCGACCATGTCAAACCTGGCTCTTAAGACCAGGATTATTCCATCGCCCACTGAAACAAGACAACATCATCATTAAGCATGATTGTACTTTGGAAACAAGAACGCATCATCATTAAGCACGATTGCACTTTTAAACAAGAAAACATCATCATTAAGCACGATTGCACTTTTTAAATAAGAAAAGATCACCATTAAGCACGATTGTACTTTTAAACAAGAAAACGTCATCATTAAGCACGATTGCACTTTAAATAAGAAAAGATCACCATTAAGCACGATTGCACTTTTAAACAAGAAAACATCATCATTAAGCATGATTGCACTTTGAGACAAGAAAATATCATCATTAAACATTACACTCCTAAACAATAACAACATCAACAACAGTAAACATTGTGCAAATACGTACAAGCACAACAAATATTACTAGTTAACACAAATGCACGTCATTTTAGATCTACGCATATTACCTTCAATATTCTTTATATAGTGCCAGTAGTCAGTCAGTAGTGTCACCCCCAGATTATGCAACCAGCCCCGACGCGCAGTGAGGGCAAAATATTGACATATATCGGCAGTCGTTGTATAACAGGCTGACATCAGAGAAGCTCCGCCAATACATGATTTTAGTGCATTAAGCCTACTGAGCGTTACAAGGTTCTACATGCGTATAATGTTTAGATTCGTGTTCTGTGTTGCTGAATGCAGGATGGTGTTGTACTGTAACAGTGAGTGTAGAAATCTGGAACCAGAGGCCTTCATTGCATATTGTCAACACAACATATTCACACGCGATAGCAAGGGTAATACGTGTCATGAAATCATTCCCATGCAGAAAGAGATAAACACAAACCAAGTGTATTGAAATTGTCGTGATAATGAAGAGTTATGTTCAAGCAAAGACAAGTTTATGGACATATGCTGTGTGCATTGCTTCACGTCTAACATTCAGGTAACCTACAAGTTATCTGCCCTTGGCATGTACCGGGAAGTAATCGACAACTCGTCAGTGTATATGATGAATGTTCACAATAATATGATGATAATAATATGATGAAAGCAAGGAATTCCACATGCTGTTTCAAGGTGCCAAGGTTGTTGGACAGATTCTGAAATTTGAGGTTGAAAATTTATGTACAAACAAGACGCCCGGGGTAGCGAGGTGCTGATAGTGAATTTTGTTTTGCGGCCATCTATCTAATCCTTCTAAGTTTCCCATAAGGCTAGCTGTTGATCATCATTTCGTTACACAAGTCTATCTTCATAGTAAATTGTCTGTTACAGTCTGTATCTCGGTGGTATTTCTGGTATTTCTGCGAATGAACCTTCACATGTGTCGAGCAATATTTCAACAGTAACACTCTTTGATTTCTATTTCACAACTTTACAGGTACAATCGAGCATGCTATTTCTAAGAAGAATCCAATAAGCCCCATACGACTCATGCTGAAAGGTTTACTCAATGAAGATTACAATGAGACATACAAGGCCTCGGTAAAGCTTGCCAGTTTGACGTCTTATGGAACACAAAATGTGCGGGACGTTTCCAGTTTGATGCCTAAGTAACCAAACAATTGACTTGCCTTTTCATATGTTAGAGACGGTTTCACTGAGAAGAAATATATATGCTTACCTCTTGTAGCATGGCAGCTTAAAAGTGATTCATAATGTATTTGACCAAGTATTTCGTCAAAATCATGGAATGGAATTTGTTTTCATCACTTATTGTGGAAATGGTCATTTTATTATCAGAATCTGTTTTTCGTGCTCTTATGATACAAAAGACGTAAGTTTGTAATTCTAAACACAATTATTTCAAACGTTTTGTGGAAGAATGTGGCGGCTATTTGCCAATTTCATCCAAAATAACCAAAATATTTCTTAATGCAATTCACTATTTTGACCATATGTTTTGTCTTTTCCAGTGAACGGCTTGCCTTTGCACGTGTTAGTGGATGTGAAGATTAAGTGGCTCTCAATATGGAGTTGAAGTATGTGAACATCTTTAAACAAGGACAAGACAAAAAACAAGTCTCTCAGTATTGAGACATATAAAACCACGTCCATCCGGCGATTACATCATTTATTTATATCCAATGACTATCTACAAAGAGACACAACTCTACAGCAATACGAGCCGTCAATAAATGCTATAAACTGGGGCAAAATACCACAGATAAACATTCAGCTAAAGCCACGCAACAATTCAAAGTAAAAGAGATGAATGCAAGAAAAATGTACAATTTGGAACAAAGGCTCCAACAGGTGTGTGTGTGTGTGTGTGTGTGTGTGAGAGAGAGAGAGAGAGAGAGAGCGAGAGAGTGAGAGAGAGAGAAAGAAAGAGAGAGAGAGAGTGAGAGAGAGTGTGTGCGAATTTATGACTGCATGTTGTCCCGTTAATCACCATTTTCGATTTGAATGACCCAGTGGACTGTTTTAGCATTTGTATCACATGAAGTGTGCGTGTGCAGTGGGAATGGGCGAGTTGTGGTTCTTGCACCATGCAAGGTGAGTGGGTGGGTGAGTGAGTGAGCGAGCGAGCTTTACATCGGATTCAGCAATATTCCAGCTATATGGCGTCGGTCTGTAAAATAATCGAGTCTGGACCAGACAGACATCCCAGTGATCAACAGCATGAGCATCGATCTACGCAATTGGGATACAAGGACATGTGTCAACCAAGTCAGCGAGTCTGACTACCTGATCCCATTAGTCGCCTCTTACGACAAACATGGGTTACTGAAGATTCATTCTAACCCACATCTTCACGGGTCCAATATGAACATACAAGAATCACTATGTGTCAGGACCGCACACAGTGACAGAAGTGGCGGCGTTGGTGCCCCACGGGCACGTAGCTAACACAAAACTGAGGGTAAGACCATCTTCATTTTTTTAATTTACAGAATGTTAATGTCAGGACTAGATTCTTATAAGTCATGGCAATTTTGGCATTATAGACGTGAACTAGTATATGTCATGGCTATTGGGATATTTTTATTATTTAAATAATTAACCTTGGGAATTAAATGTTCGTTCAGACAAGGTTTGTTCTAATCATGTCGCTATGACAGTCTCTTATACCCTACTGTCAGTATGATTCCTTCAGAAGGTACACATATATGCACCAGGCTAGGCTTTCCAATACAACTTTCTCAACTTTGAAGACGTTTCAAGGTTTGGGAAATATCTTTCATACAAAGTAGAACTACACATGCAAATTTTGAATTATACAAAACAATTTGAATTTATCTGACCATAATAAAATTATTAATGTAATCGAGTTATTCCTATAAACGATTGAATGCTTGACGTTTACGGCCAGCTATATATGTCGCTAAAAGTCAGTGTAATCAAGACATGGATCACTGGCTACAGGAGACAGGTATCCACGCGAGGTTGTTGAACTACATGCAGCTCTACTTTCATACGCCACATTATCCACCAGGCAACAAGCTTCTTCCATAAGAGTTCGGTCTTCTCCTTGATTCCCACGTCGCGCCTGAAATCCAGTATGATCCGTCCATGAGCCCTCCGACTCGTTCCACTTCCAGTCAAATATTGGCAAGGAGTTAGCCCTCTGTAGGGATGTTTTGAAGATATGCAAATGTCCAGTCTTGTGCTCTCTTGGCCGTGCTGTGTGACACATAGCAACTGGGGAAGGTGGAGGTTGACCGCGTATTCTGCACGTGTTGTTGCTGCTGCTTGCAACGACCCCATCACTTTCATCCATGTCATCTTCGTTGATGTCGTCATAAGCATTTGCAGACATCGGTACGTCTGGCAGTTGTCAGCCTTGGAGACTTAGCAAGAACCTGTTGGTCCTGATGGACGATGACGTACATGACCTGAAATTATACAGAAACATCACATGAGTTCTGACCAGGAAGAAACAAATAGTATCATAAAAAAACACGATATTTGATGTTTTATAATGTACAGATATCGGCACAAAAACAGTCCAATTTGAGGTACCTTCTAATGAGGAAAGCTGCTGTTCCAGAAACCAGCAGCAACACCACAAATCCTATGACATAGTTCACTGACGGTGTCATCTGGACGTCCCCGTCCTTTGTATCCAGCGTCGGTTCTAAAAACAGAAACACGATTCCTTATACGTATTGTTTAATTCGTCAGGCAAAATTATTCCAAGTAGAACATATCGTCCTGTAAATAATCGAATATGGTACAGGCAAACCAGTGACTGATCTTATAAGCTAGGATCACTACCACCTGGGTAAGACGCTTTACTGGAGCCAAGTCACACTGCCTGGGTGAGTAAGTGAGTTAATATTTAACATCACATCGGCAATATCTCCAGCCATATCGTGACTAAAACAATTTATACAATAAATAATGAAAATATTTTTAAGAGTAAAACCTGTCCATAATGGACGGTAAAAAGCACTAGAGTATCACATATATGAACATAAAACTAGCATATGAAACTAAAATATTTTAATTAAAGACTGACAATACAAATATAAAACACGGCGCTATAGATCTTTAACATATTAGGAACCATGGGGACGAACCCGGGTCTTCGACGACATTACTTTTGCTACCTTTAATTAAAGACATGGACCCTAGCTGGACTTACGTACCCTCCTAGCTGATTTACAGGAGGGCGGTTGTGCATACTGCCTGAACACACGATTCCCAAATCATACAATCCACTCCAACAAAAATAATAGGTGTTAATGGAATCACCGAAGAATCTTTCACCTGATCATTTTACAGAACTTATCTCAGGTTGAGAATGTTTTACAATACACACACAATAATACACACACACACACCGTTAGAATTAGTCTTACTTCTTAAAAACGTCAACAAATATACAGTATACCAACGTGCCTCCTGTACAAAATAATACAAATTCGATATTCAAATGATTGATTGAGTTCAGTTTACGCCGCTTTTTTAACAATATTCCAGCCATATCACGGCGGGGGACACCAGAGATGGGCTTCACACATTGTACCCATGTGGGGAATCGAACCCGGGTCTTCGGCGTGACGAGCGAACGCTTTAACCACTAGGCTACCCACCGCCCGATATTCAGCTGGAGAAATGAGTATAGTTTACAAGAGGTAAGCTGTAGTCCAGTGAGCTAACATTACACATGAACGGAAATTGTCTACTGAATTGTTTACTTGCTTGCTTTGGTACGAGTTACTGGGGACAGATAGCTGTTCTACAAGCTTCGTGGCGTTTGTAAACTTGTGCTAACCATACATTTGTTATAGATATATTTTCCACTGTAGTAATATAACGCTATGAACGCATGGTGGATCGGGGCCCACTTCCCTGTTTCACACAGCAGTTGTAACGCTACGTACCCAGTACTTTCCCAGAGGGTTGAATCGCTGACTTTGTGTGATGACGATAAGGTGCCTGACTACGAGTGTGGATTCGAATCCCGGATGGGACCAAACCCGCCCCGCCCAAAAGTACAAAAAGTACTAGAATCTGTACTTCACTGAGAAAGTGTAATCCCAAATATACCGTATGGTACGTGCAAACACTGCTGTAACATTAAAGGTAATATACAAACCTGGTCACCTGCACAATGGGAAATGGCATTATTAAGTTTAAACACTAACCTGGTTGTACTTCATCTACGAGGCATAGTCCGTTCTCCCGGTTACAGACAGAACAATCCCCTACACACGACCTGTTGCAGAGAAAGCCGTAGTGTCCATCGTTGCAGCCGTTGATACAGTAACCTGTTTTCAGATCACATACACGTTGACGACATTCGTCACTGCACTGCTCATCACAGTCTTGCCCATAGTAGCCCGATGTACAGCCAGCTAGACACCTGCCTTGGGCATCACACAGTGCTCCTTTACAGTTAGTGGTACATCGGAATTCACATCTTGATCCAAAGTGGCCTTTTTCACACCCGTGCAGACAGACACCAGAGGAACGATTACAAGCACGAAAGGCACAGTTCTCGTTGCAGCCAAACTGGCATTTCGGCCCAAAGTTTCCATTAGCGCAGGCAACTGATTGATGATCATCTCTGCAAGTACCATCCATATGGCAACCTTCAGTGGGACATGTTTCTCTGCAGTTGGAACCACAAGATGATCCGTAAAAAAACGCTCTACATTTTGTGCATGTATTATCTAAACACTGTAGACAATCAACAGGGCATTCGAAACTGCATGTACTTCCCCAGTATCCTGAGATACAGCCATCAGTACAGTTTCCTGTACCGAATCCAGAGTCGGAACATCTGTTGCTGACGCATCCTCTGCTACATCTATACCCACAGCTCCGGCCATAATACCCATCTTTGCACCCCTGGGAGCATATACCCTTGACACAAATGCCCCCTTTGCATCGAGATCGTTGGCACGGGGGCTTAGTGATTGGTGAGTCTGAAAAACATGCAGGACTTCAAATGTACTAGATTTTTTATGAAAAGTGACAAATGTGAAAAGCTATGCTTTCCATGACAAAATAATATCAATAAGTCAATCATATACCCTAACTAAAGGCGTATGTGAAATAATATATATTTTATACGAGTAAATATATTTTAACACGATGGGATTGTGAAGTCGTCATATTACCTGGCAACCAACGTACCTGTCCTTCCACTGACCAGAACTATCAGACATAATAGAGGCAGTTGCAGGTACGGCCGTGTTTCCATTCTGGATATTCTAAAATGCAACATATGTGTTTTACCAGCTGTGTAAACAACAAAATAGCTTTAACACGGTTGGTGGATACTTCATTTACTACATATGGATGAGGTACATGGAATATTAACAAATGTGATTATACTTACAGGCATACTCGAATTACACGCTGTATTTCAAGAGCAGTGTTCTCGTCTGACTCTATACGGAAAAAGGCTGACACGGTTTCACTTGCTTATTCCTGTAAATACGGATCTGCTAAATATGTACTGAACAAAAAAAGAAACTTTACATGTGTTACTTTATGTCTTAAACATATAGAACAAAGTGTGTTGCTAGTGGATAAATATAGTTTTTGGACGTAATGAGTGTACACTAAAACAACATTAGGCATTAAGGTGCGCATGGTGCTCCCTCCATAGTCAACAGTAGCAAGAATGGGTCACTTTTTTATTTCACAAGGACAAGTCATCTGCATTTGGAACATGCTCCCCTCTCGCATTCACAACGTCAAGGCAACGTTGTCTCATTGACACCCGTAAACACAGCATTAGGCAACCCGCGCCATTGCTCTACCAACATGGCGTATAGCTCTTGAACATTCTGGGGTTGAAGTCTCAAGGCACGAAGTCGTCTTCGATGAGCATTAAGGTCAGGTCATCGCCCTCGATGGCCACTCCATAACGTCCAATGTGCCCAGTTTAGACGTTCATTACGGATTATGTATGTCCGAATCGGCCCAACAGAAGGATGTACTGTCCCGGGGCGATCAGATGTCGTACCTAATTGGTGCACACATGTTCTCGGGTTTGTGAATTGTCCGTCTACTTCATGTCATTGCAAGTGTAAAATAGTCAGCCACGTGTTGGTAGTTAGGCTCACGAACTTGTGGTCATGTGATAAGTGCATTGTCGCGTTTTCATAAATGAGTATGCTGCAGTTGAAATGAGAGGATGTGTCAGGTAAGACCTGGCCATTATGGTATTCGCCCATAATAACCACCTTGTGCTATCCACGATTCATTTCTCCAAGTGTGGAGTTTCTTGTTTTGTTCAGTATATTAACTGTTTTATATAACTTGACGTTTGAAGGGGGGGTGGCTCAGAGAGGTTGCACTACTCAGACTAAAGAATGTTAACTGTGTCGAGGATTAGAGGAAGGTGACACATTTCGCCTTATCTACTTTAGACCCCTTATCTCTGTCAACCCAGCAATCAGTAGCTTTCATGTATAAGAGACATACCCGCGATCAGGATCTAATTGCTCTGTCCATAAGGACACTGTCCACGGTCGTTAAAAGACAGTTTCGGGGGTTTTTTCATACTGGATCATACTGGTATGCTTAACACTGGTGATACGATGCTTCAAACGAGGAACTTTATTGACCCATTTAATTGTATGGAGAACTATCATACATGGTAAACAAAATTCCATATAAGCTACGATGACCGTTATAACTGTACTAGTCTTGTCATAAACCTAGAAAACGTATTCCAAATACCCACTCACAGAAGTTCAATAGCCTAAAACAGAGACATTGTTTTTGTAGAAGTGTATATTTTACTAGATTCAAACTTTTCACAGATATACCTAGCTACGTAATTGTTGAATACCAGTTGCAACTAAGATGCAGTGAAACACTTTTCATTTTCATCATAACTGTTTTTTACAATCTGACACCATTCAGCACTGTAAACTTGTCATTCTCATCATATTGTCTAATTATTTAAATACTGAAATTGTCTTACAACACAGCCTTTTCAGTTAATGTGCCAAGTGAGTGAGTGTATGCCATTTTCTCGTCCAACAGTCGGTAAATAATCAGGCCTGGACCCGGCTTGTGACAGTCTCACCGCCCGTGTGTATATGTATCCATCCTATCCCCCAATTAAATAATACCCTCTCACATGGAAGCCCACACGGCGTATGATTTTGTAATGACTTTGAAACATTTCCATGGCATGATTATAAAATATATACTGCTTTGTTGGTATAGTCCAAGCAGGAGTTGAAGGATAGTTACATATTTATCTTGAGGTCTCATATATCGGATAAAGTTGATAATATAAGCATGCTAATTAATGTCTACACAAAGAACTTGATTAAACACCCCTGTACTTGTGCAATGACAGGTTTTCAACACGTACATAAAACTTCTCGTGGTGACCACGATGCAAAAACATTAGTATTTCTGACCCGTATGATCCTTTGACTAATAAAAAGGACAAATGATTGGAATCTATGTTGATTTTATTATGATAATTGCTCATTTTATAAAACACTGATTTTCATACCAAACCATGTCTATACAAGTATGCCCCTGGAATGTTTAATGGTGAATATATTGGTGAATGTAAACATTCAAAATGTCATTTTGCGTGTCTTACACGATTCAAGGTCAATATCGAGTGTAACCTCCATGTGACTGTATGACAGCCAGCACTCTCCTCCTCATACCCCCTGTCAGCCTCCTGATCCTCTGAAGGAGCAGTCTACACCATTCCTCGTGTAAAGCAGCTTCCAAATTGGGCCAGGTTCTGTACATCCGGCCCTTTGTTGCACACGACGACCAATCATGTCCCAGATATGCTCCAAAGGGATAAGATCGGGGCTCATTCAATCGTGAGATATGTCAGGGGTACTTCACTAAGTTATTTGAGTATAGATACAAAGTCACTATTGCTTGGGGTAGTAATTAATTTGTATACCCTACATACTCATTTCTTCGTTATTTTATGTTGTCCCTCTAATATATTTGTTCATTTGTATCTGATAATCAGAATCCCTAATCTAAGATGATATGTACGCTTATTATTCAAGTAATATGATTTCTGAGCTTAAGTTTCCTATTGTTAATGAACTGTTGGTATCACTGAAGACACGTGACCCTTCTGTTTGGAAAGGGCACGACACCACACTAGACAGGTGATAAGTTTAAAGTTGTACTTCATTTGTTTAATTGTGTTCACAACACATCAATATCTGGAGCAATAAATTCCAATACATCTGAAAAAAATAATATATTCAACACAAGCATCCTAAATATAGGAATACAATCACCAGCAAGAGTCAGTCAGAAGACATGGTTCATGTAACATTCTTTGAACATACATTGAAGAACTAACTTCAATCCATTGTTGAGGTCTTTGATAGCATGTGCGTAAAAACCGGCGTGCTCTTTGTAAATCCGCGTAGCTTGTTTACGGAATGTGGGCAACACGGTTTTTTAGGTTCTCCTGAACATATCGGACAACAATACCGTTTTTCCATGAACAGTGGAACAAAAATTAAATATACAAGTTATTTAGGATTACACTTTCTTAGTAAAGTACAGATTCTAGTACCTGTTTGGGTTGAGTCCCATTAGGGACACAGTCTGCGATCTGACCAACTCAGCCACCGAGGCGTCCACAAAAATGGTAGTCTGGACCACGTACTTTATGTACCCCCTCTGCCAATGTTTTTCATAGTAATCACGATTTTTCGAGCTTCCGAAGACCCTAGCTCCCAAAGTACTGCTTCGATTTTAGTGCTGTATGTCTTATTTTATAGGTAAATCTATTGGCTTGAAATGGCATAAATACAGTGAGTATTGTTGAATTCGCCCTGAAACGAACCTGGTGTGTTCACCTCGTTACATCCCATTTTCTTTTATATAGTACTAAGACCCCGTCAGTGACAGTATATACCTTGATGGCAGTTTTTAGCGTTACAAGCCCCTGTGACTTAATCCTCATAACGTACTAAAATATTTTAAATGGATGCTGAACATAAATAAATTACAGTACACTTATTCATCATACGTAAACCTACATGTGGCCGACTAATTCACATGATTGTATATAACGAATATTGATCAGGATACCGTTAATGTGCAAGATTTGTAGTCATGAAACACATCTTTAAAGATAAAGGTGAAAGCCAATATTTGGAACCTTTTCATTGGGTCAGAAAGGACAATCTTCAAGTTTTCTTTCAACTTCCCGTACCTCTTAGATAGAGTCTGACATTCATACAAAACTACCGAGAACACAGACTATAGTATCTCGTTCAATAATGGGAGAAAGAAGAAGAAAATACATTCAATGAACGATACTGTACAACTCTGGATGCTCAATTTTGGTACAAACACAGTATCGTAAGCGTTGTATTACTGTTTTCGCCATGCTGTGGTGTTTGTACATCCATGGTATGACCCAGAATATGTCGAGGGCGTCATGGAAAATGACAATTATAGGATTCTTTGGAATACGCCGGTATACAGCTTCGGACGTAGCCATGCCAACACACCTGACCTTGTCTTTTTATACAAGCTAAGGGAATTATTCATTTCGATGCATTATCCGTCTCTTTTGACACAATTGGGCTTGAAAGATTCCGAGAAAACATGGCAAATATACGAACCTCGCTTACGAAATGTCACTCTTGCATCTCCGTTACCAAGTTGTACGACTCCCCATTTTTACTGGTGCCTTAGGTTTGGTACCTCCCAATCTTTTGACTGACATTAGGAGAGTACCTCGGTTAGCTGCCAGTCCTACTGACACTCTGAACTCAGAAGGTTGCAGTGCTGGGGAGTACACAATCTCTGAAACGTTCATGGATGGTTCTACCAAGTCGCGAGTCCTTGACTGTCGGGGCTGTATGTAATGAGGCAAAGGTCCTCGGCTGATGAGGAGCCTAACATAATAAATATTCCAGGATCACCCAAAACAGTTTAATCTTTAATACGTAATAATAATATGTCGCCATGGAAAATGGCAATCACAACATTCTTCGGAATAGGCCCATATACAGCTTCGGACATCCTAACCTACAAACCTGATAAAAATGCGGACTTTGCTTTTTAAATTTCTCGCTTGCAAAACAAGTACACTGTCGACTCTCCATTGTTCTCGGTGCCCTTGGTTTGGAACGTGGTGATCTCATGGCGCATATCAGGAGAGTGCCCGGGTTCTCCACCGGGAGCACAGCCCTTCTGACACTCTGGGTAATGCAGAAGGCTGCAGTGTTGGGGAGTCTTCATATGCTCCTGAATGTTATTGGTGGGTTCGACTGGGCAATGCTCCCTGGGAGAAGTCCCATTTGTTGTTTGGGATGTGTGGGGGCCAAGAACACCTGAGCTAATGGTGACTGCCAGGACCAGTCGACCTCTCTCTCTGCTGCATACGATTTTTAGTTTGTAAAACATAATGATTCACTGGCCAACATTTAAACAATTTCCTCGAATCAATGTCCGCTTGTCAGGATATGTGTTTCCTGCTCCACGCTTCGGCTTTGAAATGAGTCTCAATTTCCTCCTGTAAAATACACTAAATTGAAATACAGTGTTCTCGACTATTCGGAACCATCTATATGCAACATTCTGCTTGAGGTAAGTGTTGGTACTAGTGACGTAAAATAATATATATATGCAAGTATGTGAAATCTTGGAGAATAATATCATTGAAATTAGTCAAAGGCATTTAGAAGTTGGTGTAGTAATACATGACAAATCTTATGGATAACAACCTCTTGGTCTATTTTTCACAACGTTTCTGGGCTGGTTCTTGCCCCTTCTTCAGGTGGATAATGGCGATAGTGTACAGTACAGTATATATATATAGATGTACAGGAAGCCAGATATGTAAATTGAGTATATACAAGGGGAAAAGGAGATATAATTAAGTATGTACAAACAATGCAGTGAGATCAAAGAGCAGAATACAATGATAGGGTATGTTTTACCATAAGGGCAAGGGTGTGTTTACATAGCAGAGTGGTTAAAAGCAGATTGAGCTCTTGAGAGTCTATGATTTCTTGGTGATGGACCAGGCGCTGGGAGGTAAACCCTTTGATCTCTGTTGATCTCAGGCACTAATCTTCTTATGTTGATTGACTCACACAGTTTTCTTTCGCCGCCAATTGGTGAAGCTGCAGGATTTCGGTGTGCTGCCAGTTGATCGAGTGGTTGGGATTGTTAACGGTGTGTTTCTGAGAGCAGATTTGAGATCATATTTTCCAACTGAAGTTTTATGTTCTTTAGTCTTATGTTGAAGGACAAGTTTCTCCAATAATAGCTGCATCCACAATCACAACTAATTTTGTTATGACACATCCCTCTAGGAATGGGTCCTCCCTGATTGCTGCTACCTCTTCCATTAGCTCCTCAGGATGGTTTTTAAAGTTTTGTCGGAAATAAAATGTCACATTAACACTGGCAGTTTTTCTAAGGAGTCGACTGATGTGATGGCTAATCTGGCCTTGGTAAGAAATATTGATTCGGATGTGAACTGGTTCTGGATTCTTGGGGTGGACTGTGATTTGCATTTGAGGGTGGGTGGCTATAGTTCATCACCCAGAAATCATAGACTCCTCAAACTCGATCTGCTGAAACCACTCTGCTACGCAAACACACCCTGCCCCTTGGTGGTAAAAACATACCCTATCATTGTATTCTCTGCTTCTTTGATCCTCACTGCATTGTTTGTACATACTTTAATTATATCTCCTTTTCCCATGTATATACTCTCAATTTATATATCTGGCTTCCTGTACATCTATATATATACCGTACCACCTATTTCACTATCGCCATTATCCACCTGAAGAAGGGCCAAGAACCAGCCCAGAAACGTTGTGAAAAATAGACCAAGAGGTTGTTATCCATAAGATTTGTCCTGTAATAACAATATCATTGATTCTTCACCAAATATGTCTGCAGCATTATATCAACTTACAGACTAATATTTATTTTCGTTTATGTCTCAGGCACGCACTGTTTCATGTCGGGTCTCACTTTCAAATTTGTCTGGAAACACATGAAACACGGATCGAGGTGTAGCCGCCATACATCTGTCTGCTACATCTTCAAAATAGAAATATGTGTTTTACAGGATGATAATTCCCTGCCAGCGGTTTCTTCATTGCCGTCTTGACTGATAAGCCATCGATTGCTGTACACTGTAAGTTACAGTAAGCTACAACTTTGCGGCACATAGAGCACTGTGTAATATGCACTCATTATTGACTCACAATAATTAGTAAAAGTTGGGGAGGCTGTGTGTGTGAGAGAGAGTTTACATTAAAATTTATGTGACACAGCTTGTGATTTGTTTCAGCCCACCGTGTAGAGGGTGCTCACCGCAAGGACGATAAGTGTGGGATCTTGCGTGTTTGAATGGGATGCGAGGAAGGCTACTTTGGCCCGCACTGTACAAACAACTGCAGTTCTGTGACGCAAGGACGCACATGTGATAATTTCTTTCAGGAAAGGCTTGTATCGGCGGGCTGCATAGACGGTCGGTGGGGTACAGTTTGTAGGTGGCTGACGTGTTTCAGTTCATGCAAGACATGCGCTAAGGACAATGGTTCGACTGTACATCATGTGAAGAATATAGATACGGCCCACAGTGGACAATCCTGTCCTTCCAAGTGTCCCGCAACCGTGGCTGTGATGTTAACGGGAAGGTGTAAAAGCAGATGTGGCGACAGGATGGGCAGGTTTGGTAATGATGTTACACAAGAGTGTGATGGATGCAAGCGTGGTACGTTTGGCCCTGTCTGCCAAATGGAGGTGTAAATGTTAACTGTGCTGATGAGATATGCCATCAAGAAACAGCAAACTGTTCAACGGGATGCAAAGATGAGTATTTTGGACCGAAGTGTGAGTACCGGTGTAATGAACAGTGTTTCCAGGGTAAATGCGAGCAGGGGACGGGGATGTGTACAGGGATGTAGACGAGGATACTACGGACCTCACTGTATATTGCCTTGTGATTCATGCCTGTCCGATATTTGCGATAATTCGTCTGAGAATGCTTGAAAGGCTGCAAGATGGGCTTCTTCGGCAAGGGATGCAAGAACAGATGTGATGATAATTGTATCAGCGGATATTGTTCCAGATTCGATGGTGTTTGCTATCAACCCGAAGGTAAATAGACAAATATATTTTGAGGTGACCACATGTTCTTTTAACGGTTGATGGTTACTAACCAATTACAGTCCGTTTGGCTCAAAAGCGGACCGATGAATTGCAATCCCAACTCGAAAACTAATGAACATAACATACTCAATAAAATGCTGATCATAATCAAAACATCATACCCACTCTGTGAGGTTTTGCAGAATTTTGTCCTAAAATAATAAAGATGTTTTACAAACTATTCATTAAAATATTGACACAGTTCACTGTTTGTTACGAGGAGGTGGCAGAGAAAG